>NW_011346291.1:150484-158225 GCF_000735185.1 Notothenia coriiceps | reverse complement strand
ATTGTTGCCTCTGTGTTTAGTGTCCTGTCCGTCTGTAACTGTGTGTGGTGGTGTTACCACTGAACAGGTCTCTCTTGAGAATGAGACCTTGTGTCTCAATGAGATTCACCTGTATAAATAAAGGTTAAACAAAAAAATGAATGAACAAATTCAGATAATTAACGTTTTGCGGCATATCATCACATTTCAAATCACAATGAACATTGCAAATGTTGCCAATAATCAGTAAGGGGCTGTTGTTAGACAGAAGAGATTGCTACTAGCTTTTGGAAGAGTTAGTACCTGCATAAAGCTCTCTAAAGACTCCTGTGAACAGAAAGCTACTCCCCATCTGTTCATTTATACATGAGATAAGTTCTCCCACATAGCAGCTGTTTTCCTTGCTGTATATCTTGTCTCTTTCGCTCCTTTTTGTTCACACTCTCTTCCCTCATCTGCCTCTCATGTCACAGCTCTTAGCTGATGTTAGCATGCATTACCAAAGCAGCCACATCGAAGCTCTTTTTGTCCAATAAGCTGAATTTAATGGAAATTCTTAAAGGTGTCTAACAACACAATATCCTTTTCACTCATGTAATGTAAGTTTTAGGGAGATTGCAACATATTTTTAAAATTTGTATTGATTTATCTACTTGTGTAATTGTGGGACCTAAATGATCCATTTTGATTTAATTTTGCAGCATTAATATTCATACTTTAAATATTGTAGAAAGAAATAACCATGTTGTTCAACTCATACATTTATGCAAATAGGATATACATTGCATCTCTTAACAGCTTTATGCCTTTAGGTCCTTATATTCTATGAATTAATGTGCAACAGATCAACAATGCAGTCTCCACATTGTTTTGTGTTTGAATGATTATCAGTAAGAGACGTACTTCCAAAATGTCCATAAAACATGTTTTTTCCTAAAGACCAAATGAAAATACATAACCTCAAAATTATTTTTGCTGTTCTCTGAACATCTTGTTTTAGTTCCAGACTCTTTAACTTAGACCCAACACTGTTTAGGAGTCAGTAAAAGACCCCCAGGGTTAGATATATCAACTGGCCATATTGTTTCCATGGCAATAATAAGGTACCTGGGGGAGTTTAAGGATACTGATCAACCTACACTATACAACACCACCATCACACATTTTCCCCTTATACATGGCCTCCACCCAACTATTAGTTTTGTTTGATGTCTCTGGAGGTAATAGGTAGGTGTGTGTCTGAAATGGGGCCCAATCATTTGGGGGATTGTAGCAGCAGACTGGAGGGGACAGTTTGTATTCCCTCAAACAACATGGAATTTACAACCTCCGACACTCCCTCCTTTCTGAGCCTTTAAGCAATTTCACTGTTAAAGCTGCTTGTGTGGCACAAGATGAACTAGTATTTATAACATGAAAGGAGAATACATTTAAATTGGACCCCATGGAGGAAATGAAAAGGGAAAAAAGTGGTGAATTACCTCTTTCATAGATGTCTTATTATGCACCCTTCATAAAACATTTAAATTCGAATTAATCCCTTTCTTCTTTCACACTTTTTCTTTCCTTTTGAGGTTTTTGTATCTGTTACAAAGACCTCCCCCATTTAAAAAAATCTATAAATCAACAAAAAAAATCGTTAACTTTTACAATCCAAGGGTTTATTAGTGACTGTTAAAACATGTTGACTTAGCATATTAACATTTATGACTACAAACATTATATCTCATTAGAAGGTCCAACACCCATCTCACTTTATTCATGATTTACCAACATAAAAAAACTCCTCTTTTGAATTTTAATTGCGTTTACTGATCTGTAAAGCACTGACAAATGATTTATTTACCCAAAGAAAATCCTTATTTAAAAGCTGCGATGTGGTAACAATGTAACATTTTAGACAGGTGTGGTATGTTACCATAATTATACAACATTTCAGCATCATGCACACATGACCCACAGCATCTGAGCCAGTGACAGCCAGCTGTTCAGACAGGGAGCCCGGAGTTCCTCGAAACCCCTGGGAGGGAGTGTCTGGTGATCCCTCCTCACCGCCGAATCTCTCGCTCCCTCCCCTCTCTCCTCCCCCTCCCTCTCTTCGCATCTCTGTTTTGCCTGGACTGAGGGACGCATGCGGCTGGATCAGTGTCCCCGCGTCTCCCGGAGCGGAGCCAACCATCCCACCCCAGACGGCCGGAGTGTTTCCCTCCGCCCTCTTTGAAGATTCATCAGACGGCTTTCCCCGCGCTTTACCGCCGAGCGTCAGAGAGCAGCGTGCCAGGTATCATGACGCACCACAAAATTGGGCACTTGCTTGGACTTCTCTCCCTTGAGTCTTGAGACATGCGGAGGTGCCCATGCTGTTTAAGTCTTACCGGCATACGATACTTTTGCAGCCATGTCTGTCATCTCTGACTCTGTCCTACGTTTTATGTTGTTGTCAGTGTTTGATGATGTCATTATTTATTTCAGATGGATCCTTGCTCTGTCACTGCAGCGTCGCATCTCTCCAAGTGAGAAGACTCGCTCTGCAAATGCGCTTGAACAAACTTGGACCGCTGCCTCTGTCCGTTGCGAGCAAATCCAATCCAGGCTCATCTCCAGCTCTGCAAACCTCTGTCTCTGCTGACTAACGATGTGGAGGACAGTGGTGTGACACTGCAAGGAGACTTCACAGCCCAGAACTATTACCTAACTATTCCACATAAACTTTTTAAAGCGCTATCTTTGAGGTGGAAAAAAACTGGAGACCGCACACCTCTTCGAGCGTTTTATCTTTTCACCTGGAATAAACTGACTGTCCAAAATCCAAAATAGATCCGACTCCAAGGGATGCGTAAACGAGCATGATGCTCTGCTTTCTGCCGCTGTTAACACACATAGGGAACGAGGTCGGATTATAAACTATGTGGAGTCATTTCTGAGGATTATTGATTCGCTGCTCACCCCGGGTGTATGGAGAAGAGCAGCCCGAGGATGACGGGCGGAACCCGGGAGGCACCTGTGAACTCCTCTCCAGCGGTGGCGTCCAACGCGGAGGGCGAGGAGATCGAGGTTTTGGAAAGCACTGACGTCCTCCCCGTGGCTCAAGAGGACGTAAGTCTAACACACAGTCACCCTAAGTGCACACATGACCACTGATACAGATTCACATTTTCACTATTTCAATTACGCAGCAGGACCTCCACTTTCCAGCTATACAATCCATTCCAAGCTAAATCAAAAGATATGCCTAAAACACATTTTAGATGTTTTTTTATCCAACATATGGGTTTTAAGGAAATTAATTTTACAGAAAAATTTGAGTAGCTTACTTTCTATAAATATGATATACTTTGCTCTCACACACATTACTTTTGCTCTATAGTTGTTTCAAACATTCAAATAGCTTACTGTATAAGAAACCCCTTAGACATTATCAACACTTTGGTATCTTATTATCTTTTGTTGTAACTCATTGAACACACTGATCGGATGATAGCAGTCTGTGATTTTAACATTGCAATTGAGGGAAATAGAGGGAAGAACTTTTGGCAAATTATTGCATTAATAACATTATAAACATTATTTCAACACAGGTGCTCCTCTTCACTTGGGCACCTGTGTCTGAGATGTTTGTCCTATCTCTTTACTTCTTCACTTTTCTCTTTCTTTCTATGTCTAAGCAATGGAAGTCTCTGTTTGACAAGGTATGTAATGCAAGCAACAGCGGCTTGAATCTTTCACAATATGCATGTTTCACTCAGCTGTGTTGTCTCAACTATGTTTGATCTGTGGGTGACCCCTAACTTGACTCTGTTATTAGCTTGCCAACACAGATGTATTGACCAGATAAAGCACTCCATTGTCCTGCTTAAAGGTCATGAAACGTGGGGAGATTTTAGATGAACAGAATGCTATATTTCACCATAGGCATCAAACAGGAAACAGGATAAAGTAACTTTTTTAATGTCATAACAGTCCTAGTTCAATAGGTCAATACGTCTATAAATGACTTTTGATGCTGTGCTTTTTACAGATTCTGTCCATGTATCATGGCCTTAACACCATCATTATGCTGTCACACTGGCTTTATAACTAATGTAAGTGACTTAAACCTGCACTAGGACATGGTGCACCTTGGCACCAAGAGATAGCTGTCAGAAAGGACATGACTCATGATGCCAAACTTCACAAATATTGCTCATGTATGCCATGCCTGCTGAGTTGTGCATCTCATGCTGCTGAATACAGAAATGATTGTACCACTCACTCAATGCTGTTTTCATATGCTGGTTAGGGCTGATTCGTTCTCCCTTTCTGTGGGTAAACATACCCGGCACCAGAATGTAATTTGGCTAAATGATGTGAACCTATCAGGTCTCAGCTGGTGGAGATGGCTCAGTGTTCTCTCTGCTGATTTAGGCTGATTAGACAAATGTATTTTTAGTTCAGAATCTTGCCTAGTGCAGCTTTAAATCCTTTACCTGCTGGGTAAAAATAATTATGGCATAAAATGTAACCAAGCTGCAGCTTTGTCGGACCAACCTCCTGCTGACGGGAGAGCATCAGAGGAGTGAGAGCACATTGGAGGCTGTGGGTGTGTTGTCCGCTGACACTGACCCTGATAATGCAATTGGGGCGATACATAATCCGTGATGCATTGATCCATCAGTAAGAACGATCTTGTAAGAAACAAACATGAGCATGCATACACGCACGCACGCACGCACGCACGCACGCACGCACGCACGCACGCACGCACGCACACACACACACACACACACACACACACACACACACTCACACACATATTAATAAAGCCAAGAAACCCCAGGAGAAGAGAAACAGATCGGCTGATCATGCATGAAGCATGTTTGACTGCCAGACGGCAAACGGGCTCCCTGCTATCACACACACACACACACACACACACACACACACACACACACACACACACACACACACACACACACACACACACACANTTCTCCTTTGCCGAGATAATCCATCCCACCTCACAGGTGTGGCATATCAAGGCCAGCCTAAGGCACACCTGTGCAATAATCATGCTGTCTAATCAGCATCTTGATATGCCACACCTGTGAGGTGGGATGGATTATCTCGGCAAAGGAGAAGTGCTCACTATCACAGATTTGTTCAGATTTGTGAACAATATTTGAGAGAAATGGTTATTTTGTGTATATAGAAAATGTTTTAGATCTTTCAGTTCATCTCATGAAAAATAGGAGCAAAAACAAAAGTGTTGCGTTTATATTTTTGTTCAGTGTATGTATTAAAATTGCAACTGTAATCAAAAACATATTTAGATGTTGTTACCTTTAGAGAGTGAGAGTCAGCTAAGTTTATGGACGGTTATATTTTTTTATTTAGCCTTTATTTATACAGGTGAATCTCATTGAGACACAAGGTCTCATTCTCAAGAGAGACCTGTTCAGTGGGAACACCACCACACAAAGTTACAGACAGGACAAGAAACACAGAGGCAAAACTCAAATAAAACATCGGTTATACATGTATTTACATCCAATTTGGTTGCACATTTTTAAACACATTTTAAATCCCACAGAACAGCACAGACAGTTACACCTTATGTCGGGAAGTGTTGATGTAAATCACATTCGGTGTTTTATATAGATATGTTGCATATAATTTCTTCCGGAAAAGTCAAGAAATGTGTGACATGCTGCTATTCACATTAATATGATCTTATTAATCCATAAACCTGTTACTGTTAATGAGATTTGATTTAGTAAGATTAAGTTGAAATTGTATCAGTGGGCAAGACATTTAAAAATTGGAATGTAGTCTGTGCATCTCAACATACAGAATGTCCTTAACATGATAACTTCACAGTGCTATCTGCGGGGGGGGGGGCCCTCACAGCAGTAGTAGGATAAAGTACACATCAGAAAATGTAGGTCAGAGGTATATGTCAACATGGCGCCTGGCAGCTCCATGCGTAAATAACAAATGTCTTGACTTGCTTTAGTAAACATGTTTAAGTTATGGTTACAACGTAAGTGAAGTGGAATGTTAAGACCATTAATCGTGCACTGCATTTTGTTATAATTCCCAGTGTAAACACACTCAAAATAGCAATTGCAACCGCAGAAGTCCAAAAATTGAGACAAAGGACATATTGCCTATTAGTATTATATAGCTAACTCGCTAGCTTGTGCTATTGTAAATACTACATCAGAGTTATTTTAATGCCTACTCTTTTAACTCTAGGTCACATATGTCAAACTCAAGGCCCAGGGACCAAATCAGGCCCTTGGTGGATTTCATTTCGGCCCGCAGGATAATTCCTAATTACTATTAGATCTGGCCCGCCGGTATATTGCACGCACACCTTCACTCAATCCTGAGGGTTTCTTCAGCTCAGAGCCTGAGTGTGTTCGGAAACGTCCGTGGTAAATGGTGGTCGTTTTGGCATGTATATTGTGTGATGTCCTTTCTGATTGGGGGTTGTACCTATAGTCCTACTCCAACATGGGAACTTCGTTAGGCGCATAGCCACTAGTCAAACTAAAGGTATACATCATTTGTCGTAGTAAAGTAGCCGAACCTCCCAAAGACAAGAACATTGGACCTGAGGGGAGAGAGGTCCATCACTGTCGACTTGAAGTCCTTGGGACCGACTCCTGCGTCCCTCAGTTGGACGTTCCTGGACAGGTACTAGGGAGTGTCTTTGGTGTGTTTTCTGTGACACTCAGATGTATTTTGTCGGAGTGATGATTTATTACGTGAGTGCTTCTTAAGTATTGTTCGTAACCTAATAATATATCTTTACTGAGAAGTGCTTTTTTGATCAAGTAGAACATTAATGTTCATAACAGTTTCTTTTGTGTTTTATGTACATTAAGACTTTCACAAAAAACGTTAGGAATGAGTATTTGTAAAAAATATATGAGTGAACAACTTGCGAACATCACTCCGTGGTTTTTATATTCTGAAGGTCCAATATTGACCACAACTTGAAATGACTACCACCCACCAAACTTAAACTTCCTATGGTGAGCTCACCAACTCGCGCCAATTGTTAGATTGAGCACTAGGATAAGACAGCACTCAGATTGAGGGAGCACGAAGGCGCCTTAGCGGTACAAGCAAGACGACGAGCGCGTTACACGAAGTGTGTAACTGAAGCTGTAACTCTACGTCTGAAGACGTTGATCTCGTCCAGCGCCTAGGAGTGAAGTGTTATGACTGTCACCCTCGGCTTCGTTTCTCCTCACGTCAGGTCAGCCATCAATTATAGCCTCTCCTGCCTCTGATGGCGAGGAGTACCGACAATGACACGTTTTCAAATAACCTTTACTTTTACACTACATAACGTGTATAGATTGCGAGCCTTGATTAGGTTATAGAATTATTAGTATAAATAGCATTCTATATGTTTTGTTTGACTATGTTGTAATTTGTAATTTATTAGTCAACGTAAGGACAATGAAATACCGCGACACGATAAGACCGATCGAGAGAATATTCGTAGTCAGTAAAGCCAAATTACTGTATATGTAAAAAGAGTATCGCAGGTGCTGTTGTCGCAAGTTCTTTTGATAATAGGAGTACGATTATACATCTCTGGCGTTTCGCTACGGGCGAACGAACAAAGGGCCCCTCTCATCTTTTTCCCGTCTTCCTTCACATTGTAGGCATACATTGAGTCACACGCGAGCCACTACGATCGAGTTCGGTCTATAGACCGTAGATTAGATATATGGGTTTCGATTTTGTTAGACCCACGTTCAAGTAG
>NW_011346291.1:147802-150439 GCF_000735185.1 Notothenia coriiceps | reverse complement strand
AATTTAGCCTTTACTTATACAGGTGAATCTCATTGAGACACAAGGTCTCATTCTCAAGAGAGACCTGTTCAGTGGTAACACCACCACACACAGTTACAGACGGACAGGACACTAAACACAGAGGCAACACTAAAATACAACATAGTAAAAAAAGTAGTCATTAAACATCGTAAAAAGTAGTCAGATATTGCAGGTGCAAACACTCACAGATGATTTCTCCAGCCTTTTTTAAATGAGTTTAAAATCTGTGATGGGTATCAAACTGGACAGCTTAAGTTCCTGCTGAAGTGTGTTCCAGGTCGAGGGGGCAGAGTATGATATGGCTTTTTTCCCAAGCAACGTGCGTAGCCTACTGAGGGGACGGACAGAGTGATGTAATTTTGAGATCGTAGTCTAGCTGTACTGTTTGTGTGATATGTAAGTGGATTGTAGAGGGGCAGCAGTCCAAGCATAGCGGTATAGATGAGTTTGTACCAGTGCAGTGATCTGCGTATTGATAATGATGTCCAGTTGACTAAAGCGTACATCGTGCAATTGTGTGTGAGGGGTTTACAGTTGGTTATGAACCTCAGAGCCCCATGGTAAACAGCGTCCAGCAGATGAAGGGAGTGATCTGAGGCGTTCATGTACACAACATCCCCGTAGTCCAAGAGCGGCAAAAATGTGGCAGCTACAAGCCGTTTCCTAGCACTTGTGGAGAAGCAGGCCTTGTTTCTAAAAAAATAACTGTAAAAACTGCAGTTTGCATTTGTTCCTACTGGAGCAGCAGAAACTGGATTTTCAATCCATTTCATAGTTTAACTGGTATGTCATTCATTATGTTAGGATAACTACTTCAAACATAGATCTATTATTGTTACTATTTCAATAATTAATCAACAAATGTTGATTACTATTTAAGACATTTATCAACTTCTCTGCTTGCAAAATGTCCATGCATCTTCAATTGCAACAGTGCATTTAGGTGTTACAGCTGAAGCAATGTGTGTATCAAATATTGTATAGTCTAATAATGGAAACTGTAGAAGTAAACACCTTTAGTCAAACTTTCCTGGAAGTAGTCTTTATAGCACAGACTTCCTTTTAATGGTTGAATGGGAGTTTTCATGCAGCACAGTGTCTGACTGTCTCACATAATTACAGATACTCATTAGTGAGAAGCAGTGGTGCTTTAAATGTCGTGACAAGGCAGCTGCGCCAGATAATTCGGCTTCAGATGTCCAAATGTAGTTTATCTCAGAACTATATGATTTAACAAGATACATTTGGGCTTTCTTCTGTCTCTCAAGTGTCCTAGAGTGCTGCTTGATTTAACACACATGTCTGGGTCTGCTTTTCAAAGTTGGTAGCTAAGAGAGTGCTTCTGAAAAATGGTCTCAAAAAGTCAAGGTCAAAACTTTAAAGCAGATAACCCTGTCTTCAGTTCCTCATGGAGTCAACCATATTCTGCCTTGTTGGTCGAACTAAAGCTGCTTCGGATTAATACGCATCTAGCTTGTAAGAAATTACAGTATGTTTATGAAAAAAAGTTCAAACAGAAGTAAAGTGGGCACCAAAATTGAAGATTTACCAATCTTAATTCTAAAATCACCAAAAGTATTCATATCTGTGTGAATAACATGCTTTGAAGTCTATTTGAGTCCAAATCATTAGTGGCCCAATACCAAGAACCCACTATGTTGAGCCATGGGTGATAATATCAGCTGGATGAACACAGATTTTAAATGTACTATATTTGACCAGAGGCATTCATCTTGAGAGAGAAATCCTATTTGTTTAAAAGAAAATGGGTTTAAGATCAAAGTCATATCTTTGTAAAACAATAATTAAACAATACAATGATTATAATTAGAGCCATGGATGTGTTATTCCTGGTGGAGCTCTTCCTAAGAATTCGGTACCACTTTACAATAAGACTACCCTTATAAAGGGTTTACGAATAGTTTGTAATTAATTGTTAATTAGGTTGTGAACACTTTATAAATCATTAATAAGCTTTTATAAGACATGAGATAAACAGGGCAACTGTGACCGATTGCTTGCCAAATAGTGAGCCCACATGTATCTGTAATGCTAAGCCTTATATTGGCTACCTAGCTTACTTCGTCTTCTTCATCAGCCAGCATCCTTGGTATCTGTTGTTCAAGTTGATTCTCGCTAAGTAGCCAATATAAGGCTTAGTCATCTTGCCAAATAGTGAGCCTGTGTTGATGTATGAAAACTGTTAGAATTGGTTTATAAATGGTTCTTAAAGATTAATAAAGTGTTTACAACCTAATTCATAACCTAAAACCCTTTATCAATCCTTATTGTAAAGTGGTACTGAAAATAGAGATATTTAGATATTTTAGTCAAATTTTTGTGGACGATTTTCACATTGATAATTCATTTTTTTCACTTAATACTTTCTTGACACATTTGAGTTATTATGGCAAATTATCCTCTGTTGGAAATGTGTCATTTTTGTTTTACTGTTAATCGTTCAAGTTTCAATCATGTAAATAATAAAAATGTCATATTATATGTTACCTTAAAGCACAGAAACATACACTGTCTGTGTTCCTTTCTCTGCCTCCATGTATCTCTCTCACACACACACACACACACACACACACACACACACACACACACACACAC
>NW_011346291.1:142430-147789 GCF_000735185.1 Notothenia coriiceps | reverse complement strand
ATTTTTAACACAAATACCTGTACTTTCTGCTTCTTACATTTTCAAAACAGGTTTGTTACTTTAGTTTTAATCTGCGTTTGTTGGCGTGATCATAATTATTTAGAGTCATTGCGTGCTTATTGATTTCAACATGATCCGTGTATCCATCATTTCCTTGTGTTCTCTAAAGAAGAGGGACCAATGAAAACGTTGTCATTTTGCCGTTGTTCAGCATCGAAACATTCATTAGCTATCAATGACATTATTGTTCTATTCATATAAAGGGAGGTCAGTTACTCTTTAAAACAGTTGGTGTAGTTATGGGTACTTTTTACTTAAGTACATTTCGAAGCCCATAGTTCTTTACTTTTACTTGAGTAAAGAAGTTAAGTCAGTACTTTTACCAGAGTATTTTGAAACACCAGTATATGTACTTCTACTCAAGTAAAGGATGTGTGTGTACTTTTGCCATCTCTGAATATAACCTACAATCTTCAATTAGGGAATCAGTTCTTTAAAAAAGAACAACTCTGTAAAAAACAAAGGCAAGCAAAAAAGCAGAAGAAATGAATGGGAAGCTTGAAGTGCGATGCCGACAAAGAAATTATCAGAGATACAGGGAGGGTTTTAGAAAGGTAAAAAAAGGACCTTCTGAGTACAGCACAGAGTTTGGCCCTGACCGTCTGCAGCAGCTCAGAGTTGAGGAAGACATAATTGAATATTTGTGCAGTACCAGACAAGCGTTATAAAGAATCGCTGATGGAAAAAGTTTCAACTCACAGAAAGATTTCCTTGATTAAATAAAAAAAAAAGCAAATGTGTACCTTCTTGATCATATTCAAGTAACACATGATCAGCTATACAGCTGTGCAGATATAAAAAATCTTCAATCCTGAAATTGAAAAGAAATGCCCTCACAAGACTTAATAGAGATATTCATTTATTGTAAACATTTGGAAAGGCAGGGCTGAGGATATACACAAGAACTGAGCTTTGAGGCAAGCAGTTGCTATTGGATGGAAATTTAAAACTGGGGTCACATTTTTGCATTTTCTGCTTAAAGGATACCAGGATTCACAACAGGGTAAAATAACTGTCAAACTTACTATGACTCCATTTATTTCTATTCAGCACACTGTCAATAAAAGTTACTATAGCTGGAGAATGGAAAGCAAAGCAGAGAGAAAAGGGAATTATTTTATAAAGTAAGTCTTAAAACTCTGGAATGGTTAGAATTTTGAAGCATGCCACACACACACACACACACACACACACACACACACACACACACACACACACACACACACACACACACACACACACACACACACACACACACACACACACACCAAATTGGGAAGACATTAGAGAGCGGCAGACCCTTCAATGACATTGCACAAATCAAACACTGCCATACTCAGCTATGTAAACAATACAAAGTTAGAGTCCAATAATTTTGCCTTTAAAAGGGCAAACTATTAATATCATTGCTAATGTTTTTGTAAGTTTATAAGCTAATTAAGCTAATATCTATGCATTTAGTGTTATGAGTGTAAATCAGACATGGCCCTTTTAAAAGACAAACAAATGTACAGTCTATATTATTTACACTATTTACATATAGTTCAATCTAATAAAAGCATCAATGTTATTGCAAATCTCACACATCACAACTGACACCTAATTGTTCATTTCAATCATCAAGCAACCAAAATATAGCTTTATAGGCAACTCACCCCCGTTACTCACTACGGCTCATCAGCAGCTTAACCTTCATTTATTTATATAAATATAGATATATTGAGTTGCAAAAACTTGCAAACAAACAGATTAAGCAAATAAGGATTTTTTTGTAAAAAATTAAATATTTTTTCTTTCTGTTCCCCAGATGAGAAAGGTACAGTGGAATGCGGATGCAAAAAAAATATCTTTGCTAAGATAAGCTTTCTCTTTACGTCGAAAACAAAACCATGACACATTTTATTATATTTGCATTTACTTAATACAAGCTTAAAGTTGTGACTGGTAAAAACAGTTCTGTGTGTACCATGGGGATAAAGAGGGTTACACCCGGGTACCCTTAGATCACCGCTGTTTGAGCAGCACTCTGTACATGGCGAAGCCCAGCACCGCAAACACTGTGGCCCCGACGCTCGTTCGCAGCCAGAAGGTGGAGCTCTTCAAATCTGCTTTGCTTACATGTCTGTTAAACAAAGATGAAACCAAAGAAAGATCATTAAAGAGGTTGGTAGAAAGGAAGGACACTAAATAATTAAAAATGTTAAATAGACGAGGTGTTGCTGGGAAGGATGATGTGAAAATAAAAAAGGTATTAAGCATAAGAAAATATGGATGAAATAACAGGGATGAACCCTTGAAACATGGATATACAGTATATGTAGAAGAGAAAGCCAGTCAAAATCATGAGGGACGTTAGGGATTATTGTTATGACATGAGATAACAAGACAAGGAATTAGCTATGACAGCTCTGTTAAGTGAGGCGGCTGAGGCACAGTGACATGAGAAGACAACAATGAGCAGCTGACACCAACTGAATGACGAAAGAAACTGAGATCAAAATTGAAAAGTACAGTTTCAATCCTACTGTGGAACAGGAAGCTTACAAGCAATATCAAAAAAGGTAAACAAAAATAAAGATAATAGAATGGTTTTTGAGATGGACTCAAAGGACTCTGACAGCATGAAACAAGGGGGAAATACAAATGTAAACTATGATGTAGAAACTGAGAATGACATGTATCCTATTCAAATTTCTGGGAAATCAGTTCCTAAAAATAGAACAGCTTTGTAAAAAACAAAGGCAAGCAACAAGCAGAAGAACTGAATGGGAAGCTTGAGGTGCGATGCCGGGAAACTTATCAGAGATACAGGAAGGGTTTTAAAAAAGATTAAAAAAAAGGACCTTCTGAGTACAACAGCGTAGAGTTTGGCCCTGACCGTCTGCAGCAGCTCAGAGTTGAGGAAGTTCTGACACAAGCAGAAGGTGCACCGGTTACAAGTACACATGCAGCGCAGCCGGGCGTGGCTGAGGAGAGATTTGAGGAAGACAAACACCAACCAACAGATTATATATTAGAAACACCAGAGAGAGAAAGAAACAAAGAGTTCAAAGATGCCACCACCATGCAGTAAGTAGTTTGAGGCTCATTGCCTGAGAGACAGAATCTATGGTCGACAATAAAAAACCTTCTCAAATAATTTCCTGTCGATGAGATGCAATCATTATTGAATTAGTTTCGATTAACTAAATGCAATGTTTTCTGTGAATTTAGAAAGTAAAGTTCTCCCAACAAAACTACACATTTAGTTTGAAGTACATCTGCAAAGATTACATAAATATTACATTCATTTTTTATGAACAAAATGATCTGATTTTAGCATCTTAACTGTGAATATGTTCTGGTTTATTACCTCCTCTATTACAGTAAACAGAATGTCTTTGAGCTATGGAAAAAAACAAGGCATTTAAAAAGGAATCATCTTGGGCCACCAGTTAAAAACAGTAATCAACATTTTTCAGACTTAACAACAAATCAAGAGAAATGAATTGTTAGCTACCCCCGAGTTTGATCTAAAATATATTCTGAATCTTATCATAGTAATCTATTTAGTTGTGGATGTACTAATAGCTGGTCTGTGTAGTTCTGTAGCTGTGATGTGCAGAGAGGCGCTGTGTGTTGCCAGCGGACTGCAGGCTCGCTGACTGACTGCAGGAGTGTGATCCTCTGGGAGAGATCAGCATCACCACTCAGCAGGGAAACACATTAACACACAGAGCAAAACACTGTGGTTTCAGATTTGAAAGCAACACGCCCAGAGGGCAGTGAAATGCATTCATATAGTCCGAGGTACATCATGTCTGATAAGGACTCCGAGTGTGGTAGCATCCCCACAAGAAGCAGGTTTATCCTGAGGTAGAAGTCCTAGAAATTACACACAGTGCAGAGAGCTTTGTATTTAAAAAAACAACCCATCTGTCCCACCTGTTTCATGCAGGGCTTCCTACCAATTTTGATACAACTGCAGGAATTTATTTCACAGCGTACAGGATATACATATTAAAACTGGAGCAAACAAGCACCAGTGACTGAGGTTCCTCACCATTGTTCAGAGGATCTTTAGCTCAGGATTTAAAGCACTAATTGGCCAGTGCAATTTGCTATAGACCCAGGAGGATGTATTAATGTATCATGTTAAAATATCTTCCAGTACCTTCAGCTACATGGGTATTTAGAAAACACAGGCCTTCAGTAATGTTTTGAATAAGCGATACGATGGTTAATGAAGTTAACAATCAGAAATTCTCTTTTTTTCATTACTGGGAACACAATTTAAATTCTTCTCTTGGTGAGGGACGATGTGTTCAATCCATAGACTGTATGGTTCAATCATATCCAAACATCACTGTTCTTCATGAACTGGTGTGATAACCAACAAGACACACAATATTAAAAGGCATGTTAGCTTCATACACTGAGTTGCCAGTTTCTCAGGTATACCTAGATAATGCTGTAAAACACAACAGTCCTGCGATCAATCATATCTTCATGAAGGTTTTGTTAATCCGTTCTGCTAAAAAAAATGATTTACATCAAAAAGGGTAGCGTAAATAACAGAAACACCTTTTTAAGGGTAGAATTTAATGGAGGATTATTTTATTAATCAGCATGAGCTTTAGCTAGAGGCATAGAAAGGACTGTACATCTTGCTATGGTTTTCCTCCTAATAATAAAATAAGTTTTCCTAGAGTGCAACAATTACAAATCTAGAGTGTGTTTCTTCCATACTTACGGGTACATGGCCATGGTGGTAAGTTTGGTGTAGATGTCTTTGCTGGGCACTGCTGCAGTGTTACAGGTGAAGGACTGGGGAGGGGGCATCTTGTGCTTCCTGCAGAAGTCCAGAGGACTGCAGCCGTAAATCTGTTTGATCTCCGGCAGGTCGGACTTCGCTGCTATCATCATACATGGAATCTTGCTGTCCATGAAGTATTGCTGAGGAGGAAAATAAAACAAATTCACATTCACAGACAAGGGGGTCAAAATCATTGAGTGTTTTTCTTATGTTTTGAATCCAAATATTTAAAGGTCACCTATTATGCAAAATCCACTTTTTCACGTCTTTTATACATAAACATGTGTCCCCTCTGTGTAAAGAGATTCTGAAAGTTTCAGGAAAAAAGATTTGCTCACTTTTTGTCCTGATCCATTTATATAAAAACCTGTCTGAAAATGAGCTGATCAGATTTTGCCCACTTTATGATGTCATGACGATTTTTTGGCTTGAGTAACCATTAGCCAATCACCAACCAAGGTAACCCCCCCCCCCCACCTTATCACCTGAATCTCCTTCTAGAGC
>NW_011346291.1:141873-142411 GCF_000735185.1 Notothenia coriiceps | reverse complement strand
GATTTGTAATGAATCCAGAATGTATGACATTTTTGTTTTTTTAATTGCATTACAGAAAATAAAGAACTTTATCACAATATTCTAATTTTCTGAGACAGTCCTGTATACAAAACATGTCTCTGAAGTGTTTGGCTCCAAATACCAAACAGATCACCCATTGCAGCATCCCATAATCCCCTCTGTTTCAGCCCTGTTCCAAAAGTGTCTTTTACTTAGTTCAGATGAAATATATATTTGCGAGATATTTGGTAAAAAAGAACACAATGGTGCTCTAGGTGGAGATTCAGGTGATAAGGTGGGGGGNCGCGAAATGTCAACGGGGGGGTGGTGCGCGTCCGTGCCTCGCAGCAGGGAGCTCATCAAGCAGACCACACGTCTTATCACGCGTCTTACCAGTTCTTATCATAAGAACTGGTAAGACGCGTGATAAGACGTGTGGTCTGCTTGATGAGCTCCCTGCTGCGAGGCACGGACGCGCACCACCCCCCCGTTGACATTTCGCGATACAGAGGGCTTCATACTCCACTAGCACCCTCCC
>NW_011346291.1:115295-141842 GCF_000735185.1 Notothenia coriiceps | reverse complement strand
ACAGAAAATAAAGAACTTTATCACAATATTCTAATTTTCTGAGACAGTCCTGTATATCTGAGACCTATAATATATTGATGAAAAAAAGTTATGTGCAGGGCTGATAATAGGGGACCTTTAAACATTGTGGGTAGAAAACGCAGAAAATTGCTGTGAAAACATTATTTCATTTTCTGTTTACCCTGTGTGGGTTCAAGGTGTCATTTGACTGAGATAATGCGCACATATACCTTGAAGACTTTGGCGCAGTATTCAAAGGAGTAANCGTGATACAGAGGATGTGCACCAAGCAACATCTCCAGGTGCTCCTTTGAGAACCAGGGCAAAAAAGTTATGTGCAGGGCTGATAAAAGGGGACCTTTAAACATTGTGGGTAGAAAACGCAGAAAATTGCTATGAAAACATTATGTCATTTTCTGTTTACCCTGTGTGGGTTCAAGGTGTCATTTGACTGAGATAATGCGCACATATACCTTGAAGACTTTGGCGCAGTATTCAAAGGAGTAAGGGTTGCTGGCATCATAGACCAGGCAGACAATGTCACAGGCCAGGTCATCTTCAGACAGGTAGTCAAAGTCAGGGAAAACTTCATGAAGCTGAGAGGAGATAGAAGAAGAAGAGTTACAAGAACATTGCAACAGCAATAGTCACATGCTAGATGGATGGATAAATGGATGATGGAAATTAATGCACTTCATTTCTGCGGGAATCACTCTAGTTCAGCAATCAAATTTGAGAGTGCATATGTTTTGACCAAAAGGTAGCAACGTTACTTTATTTCAAATATTGTGATATAATTCATAATCTATGAAACTATGGGAATATTCAATGTTTTTTTTCTGCTCCTTCACAATCACATGTTAGTGGCAACCTCTCAGTAATGCATTGCCACACAGGAAGCTTTGCATGTGCTGTTTCAAGTAAGTACTGCAATTTACATCCTTTTTTGAGCAGGTACAAATGCTTGCTTAACAAAAGAATTGCGTGAACATAACAAGTACAGCCCAGATGGTGCTGCACTAAGTCCAAATTGCAACAAAAAAAATAGTAGTATTAAAAGGTTTCTTTGATACTCACAAGCAGGTATTTCTCCTGGCCGTAAACATAGGTTGTGCTGATGGCATAGTAGGACCTTTGTTCCTCATTAATGGTGTTCTGGCGCTGAAAGAAAAGAAGGGAGGGAACATCATAAAAATTAGATCAGGACATGAAACTGTCTGTAAACTATTATTTAGCAACTGGGAAATGTTTTTCACATATATACAAGAGAGGGTTATGTGTTATGATAGTGTACAACAGTTATGTGTGTGGCCATGTGGAAAAAAACACAGGATATCTGACGTGAAATATGAATTTTTCATATAAACCCTGTACTTTTTATTAGCAAACCCCCACTTTCTTTTAGTCTTTATTATTTACCTACCTTTATATTGTTTTAATCTTTTTTTTTCTGTTGTACCTATATGTTCACTTTGTTTCATGGGGTTTTATATTTTATATTATATTTTATATTTTATATTGTTCCATCGACTCAGTTGTCTTATCTGTCAGAGAGAAACCATTATTTATTTTATTTTATTATCATACATTTTACCTCCTTGTGTTTATTAACCTGATAACATTTTATATTTTGCTGCATGTACCTTTTAAAGCTCTTAACAAAGTAATCTGAGGGGAATTTCTTGTTGTTGGTTTTTAACTTGTGATGTGCCATTTTGGAAAGCACTTTGAGCTGCACGTGTTGTATGAAACGTGCTATATAAATAAAGCTTTATTATTATTATTACTTATTTGTGCAGTGTGTTGCAAAGGGTTTAATGCCTGTGAAAAAGTAAAACCAACATTGTTTGTTTAAATCTGGGACATTGTGAAATATATGTGAGGAAGGGATAAAAGGGATAGTATGCATTCAAATGTGTCATTATTACTGGTATGTAAATCTGTTTACCATGAGGTTTCGACCCAGGAAGGCTTGCAGGAAGCCGCTTTTGCCGCTGCCAACGTCTCCAAAGACATTACAGCGGAAGACGCTGCGCTGGGTCTGCTTCTTCTGCAGGTCAATCTTCTTATCTCTGGTCACTGCAGGGGGGGAAACACACATTCACACACACACTAGTTGTTCAGACTGCTGCTATTCACAACACATGCCTTCAGACAGTTAGATTGAACAGCTGCTTCAAATGTCCAAAGGTGGTGATTTACTGATGAAATTACTCACAGCATGACTATCTGAAAATAGTTAATTGACATGTGAAGCAATTACCCACTTGATTTATGACCCTGAATAACAACCATGGATTAGGCAGATCTACATGCTATAATTTTAAACAAATATGGAAAAGAAGATGTGATGGTGTAATCCACCTGTTACTCCTGCTGCTTGGGACTCCTGCTCAGCAACTATTGAGTAACCAAGGTAACCCATATACTCCAGGCATCGTTGGACATCAAGATATGTTGTTAACCTGAACAAATGTAAGTTGAAATAGATTGAATGGAAGATTTATTAAGTATAGAAACAAACGTGACTGAGATATTGTGTTTAATAAAAAATAAATATGTACAGAGATTTTGATACTGCCCATTATACACACATACAGGCTTTAACGGAAATGAACACCACTTACGTCCACTGGGAGAGATATCCCTGGTAGGTGATCCAGCCCTGGTCGTTAGTGCAAACTGTGTTATGGACATCTGGACCCCAGGGCATGTAGGGAAACACATCAAACAGGTCCTTCATCTCCTCTGGTGACAAGGCACAGTCACGGTCCTGATGGAAGGAGAAGTTGGTTATAGGCTGGGAAACTACAGCAAAATATGCAAAATATGCAAAATATGCCAGAATCTGACGTAACTCTTTAAGTTAAAATCACTGTTTTTGAAAAAGCAGTATAGTGGCTTTAAAGACAGTGTAGAGAGGGGATTAAGTTCCCTGTCAGAAGTGTCTCTGACAGCACAGGAAAGGTGATAAAATAATTTAAATATAGCCTACACCTTTTTCTCGTAATCTAAAATACATGTGCCTGATGTGTCCATCCAGATCTGTACACTGCTTTGCTCCTGTCTGTTTCTTCAAACTTTGGGCCTGTTGACAGGCAGGAAATGTTTAAAATCGGAAAATATGGGATCAACCGAGTCATTTGTAACTGAGAAAAACAAACATGACCGAAGCCCACATTCACAGTTTGACATTTGACACAGTCAGTGACAGAAAGCAGATTATGGCACAAGCAGTCAATTTCCCTCTTTGACTTTCTAACCTTGCGGCTAATTCTGCCGTCAATCCCTCCTCAGTGACAACATGTTAAATCTCGCCTCAGTGACAACATGTTAAATCTCGCTTCAGCAGGTGGTCAGCGCTGGCTATGGGAGGGTATTTTGGTTTGGTGCCATACTGAGCAGCTTTCTGTTAAAGCCTCTCTAGGGCAGAGGGTGAAGGAAATGCAGAGCCAGGTTTACAGGATTGTACCTTGTCATGTTTGTCAAAGACGCTCTGGAGAAAGAGGTAGGCGTTATGGTTGAGCTCCGTGGTGCAGTCTGGAGGAAGTTTCAACCTAAAAACAGTAAAATATTAAAGCAAATTGTACGGTCAATGAGCAGAACCCAAAACAAACACAGTTTCTACAAACGATTAAACAAGAGGATACATATTATATACAGTTGCCTATTCAAAGTTCTTTAGCAGTTCTCTCTTTGCAAATCTAATAAGGGCACAGAATGACTTTTCTTTTAACAAGGCATGTCCACAGGATGGAGTTGGTGGTGGGTGACTAAGAAATTAAGCCTGAGACTCACGGGGGGAAGAGGTAGTCTTGATTTAACTCCAGGTCATCGTCGTAACCAAACCTCCTCAGCACGGTCCACGTAGTTTCATGGCGCCCCCGCTGGATGAACAGAGTGTGGAGGAAGAGGAAGCCTGGAGAGGAATATCACAATAAACATCAAACAACACTCAGAAACAATTTGAAGATGTAAAGTAAACATGATATTGAGGCCATTCCATGTATTCCTACCTTTCAGGGTGAGTCCGTTGTCTCGCACTCCTTCACTCAAATTCTTCCTGACCACATTTTTTACATCCTCCAACGCCTGGGACTCCAGTGGGATGTTGAAGCTTGTCCTCTGAAAGATCAGACAAAAACATCATTGTTGTTAAAGGGAGACAAAACAGGTCCTGTGCAAATTGTGATAAACCTACTAACCTTTGTACAGCAGTGATCTGTGGACTTACCTGGAAGAAGTTGAGCTCGTTATCATTGAGAATCCCATCATTATCCAGGTCAGACACTTTAAAGATTCGAGTCAGGGCTTTGATGCACAGTAACTTCATCTGGGAATCAAATAGGCAAATCAAAATGACTTCAACAGAATCATTTTGTAGTTCCCCTTTTGATTAAATTCAGTTTAAAACCCACAATGACCTTCCATTTTTAGTCTGTGTGCTTAAAACCGCTACAAACATTCTGCATTACATAGCTCTGTAAAATCTGAATTCATTGAAGATTCTTTCTTGATGTAAAACAAGCTGACAGTGGTGCAGAATTCAAACAGCATATTTCTGCTCTTACATTTTTCTTCTCCGGGCAGTAAAGAGGACCTGTGGGGTGCAGAACGGCCTTTTGGGCGTAGTAGAACAGCTCTGAGATGTTCTTCAGGTTCTTTGCTGAACACTTTGAACAAAACAAGAAATGGGAGAAGGGAGTTTGGTTGTACTTTATACATACTGATTTACTTTTTAATAGAGACGCCTTTGCAACCCTGTCAATATATAGTGTTATGACAAAGAGGGGCTATCCCTATACACATACCAGTCTGTGTTTGTGTGTATATGACTGTGTTACTGTACATGTGTTTGTGGGAGCTAAGTCGGTGCCAGACAAGGTATTAGCAAACAGGATCAGTCTGAGCAACATGCATGGTTTAATTAACACCGAGTTAACCTCAAGGTGTCAAGTATCAAATCATCTTGGCTTCCTCGTTGTAAACACTTTATATAGTAAACGTGCAAAACACTACGTCCATCATGGTGACTATATTTGACTACTATTTTATTTTGCTCGTATTCTTCTTTCTGTGTCTTTGTACGCACCACACATACCAAAGCTAATTCTTGGGCTACTTGACAATAAAAGCAATTCTGATAATATTTACAAAAGGGTCGATCGACAAGATTATTTATCGGCTGAATACTTCCCCATTTCAGCTTTTCAACCGTTTAAAAATTGCATAACTAACAATTGACATATTGTGTGGGAGAAGCAAATGTTCAGTGGTTGATAGAGAGGATCATAAACATTAACATAAGAAAAGGTTGTAAAGGGAGCCTTTTCTTATCAAGCTCCACATTTGTGGAATCAGCTTCCAGTTTGTGTTCGGGCGGCAGACAGCCTATCCGTTTTTAAGAGTACGCTTAAGACCTTCCTTTTTGATAAAGCTTATAGTGATCAAATAAAATAATCTAATTAGAGTGCATTGACGTAGATGCATTGTGCCTCTTCACCTATACATTTTAGTTCTTACTCTTTCACTTAAATCCTAAAAACTTAGATCTTATATTTAAAACTTTATCCAAAAACCTTTCCCATCTCTGACCTCTCGAGGTTCTATTAGAGGGTAACAGGTTGCAGAGAACGCCTAGCCCGGTACCGGGAGTGTGGAATGTAGCCACTGACCTACTCCTATACCTCTAACCAATTCAGGTTCCAGTGGGGACCTTTCTCCCTGCGTGTGCCTCTCCACTTCTGTTTCCTACTTCTTACTTGCTACCCTTTTCCCTCAACCTATCCTAAGGGAGTGCATGTATGTAGACACGTTAGTTTAGCGGCCATAGGCTTGGACTGTTGGGGGGGGGGGGGCACCTTACTCCGTCTTTCTGTCTGTTTGTACCTGTGTACTCTCATGTTCCGATTAACCCAGCTTCCCCCAAATCTCTTTTTTGTGTCCATATATACGCCGGGATCCTGAGTCGAGGCTAATCCTGTTGCTGTGGTCGCGTGTCCTGGATCCTGAGTTCTGGATCTGAGTCCTGGACTTCGAGTCGTGGCTGAACCTGTCTCTGCGGTCCTGCCTGACTCTCACCATACTACTTCCCTGATGGCTCCCACAAGATTGCTGACATCCTCGTGGATTCATCTTATTATTATAGACACATGCATTTCCTAACATTCGGTCTACCTATGTTGTAAAATGTATTATCTTTTCGATTTACACACAGCATCTATTGCATGTCTGTCCATCCTGGGTGAGGGATCCCTCCTCTGTTGCTCTCCCTGAGGTATCTCCCATGTTCCCCTTTAAACAGTGGGGTTTTTCTCTGGAAGTTTTTCCTTGTACGATGTGAGGGTCTAAGGACTGAGGGGGTCGTATTGCATTCTGATATTCTGTACAAACTGTGAAGTCCACTGAGACAAATGTAACATTTGTGATATTGGGCTATATAAATAAACATTTATTGATTGATTGAAAGGGCTTTACTTAGATATCACTGTAGAAATGACAGAAACCATTTGTATATTATCTGCAGATATTCTCTTTCCACATTGTCAGCATAAGAAAAAAAATTAAACCTCCATTTATAAAGACAGTAATGTTTCTAAATCAACTTAAGTGTTTAAAACGGGCTGAAAAAACCTGAAGAGCACTGCCAGTAAACAAGAAGATGTCAACAGCCAACCGATGGTTATTATTGAGTACAAACCTCTTCCCCACTTTATGTTCTGCTTAATGACTATATTATTGATTTCCATTTTTGTTTACATCCCTTCTGACTATGTGTACTGAGCAAAATATGTGTCTGCCTGATATCTGAATCAATAGTATTGCTACTGCATTTATTCAATGTGGAAGCATTTATCATCAGGTAAATCTGAACAGATGAGTATTATCACAGCATTTACTTTACGGTGTTACTATTCAGAAACAGTGGGAGCAGTAAAAAGGGCGGTTTACTCTCTCACCTCGACACAAGTCTCTATCTCACTGTGCCGGTTCATGATGGGCAGAATGGTCTCCATGCTGCTGTGCTCCACCAGGTCCGACTTGTTCCCCACCAGAATCAGAGGAACCCTGGGCACAACAAACTCGTACACATTGCAAAGTATTCGTACAACTAAAAACGTAAACATATAAACATGTAAAATGTGTTTTTTTTATAGAAAAGCACTTTGGTATTTTCTCTCTCAGTAAAGCAGTGACTCATTCCACAGTGAAAACCTCTAAATACAGGGCAATTAAAGCAAAATCTGCTTACTCAAGCTCTCAGCTTACATAGAAACATTTGTGAGAAATGTTCCACCCCGTTACTGTAGGTCATTGCTTCAATCCCAAGTTGTGTTTTATGACTGGCCTCTTGCTACAGGAAATGGTCCTTCACATAATTCCCCCCGTAATAATTGCCCAAAACTGAGCTAACACAGAAAACTCTGAACTCTTTTTATAAAAGTTCCCACCTGCTGTCCTTGTCTGTGTTATCATTGATGAGGGGGAGCCAGTGGCTGGTGACCTTTGGAAAACAAAAATAGATAAAAACTGTAAAAGATCATCACCATTATGATGGACAAATTCATGAGTGACACATGAGTCAACAGCTTCACAAATGTTACTGTTAACCGTAATACAAACCAATTATTGAAATGCTAGCAGCCACAGAGGTAGCTCACCTTTTCGATGGAAGTCTTGTTGTTGACAGAGTAGACAATGCAAATTACATTTGCCTATGAGAGAGATCAACACAGACACCCATTAGGCTTAGAACTGAATCAGCACTTCTCTCCAGGCTAACAGGAAAGCATAATGTGTGGACTGACCTTGGAGATCTCCTGAAACAACTGCTCATCCGTCTGCTCTGCCTCTGTAGAAGGAAGACATGTGCAGTGTGAAGTAAAGTATTATTTAGGCTTAAAAAGGTGACTAAAGGAGTTTGTATATTTATGATTTCACAACAAAGGTCACCACAATTTAATGAAGTGTCTGGGGCAGTTCATCTCTACTACTGTACCTGAATAGTCCACAATATGTGTAGGAACTCTCTCTGGTGTGACATCTGCAGGTATGGTGATTTCCTCAGCTCGGTAAGGAACCTAGGGTAAAAGCAAAATAGTGATCACTTACACAGACATCTTTATAACCAGGTAAAAGGCTTTAACTAGTAGCAACAATAAGACTTTCACAAATTACAGCCAGACCTTGTAGTGTTAAGAAAGTCACCATGCGATTAAGTTTCATTAACATCTGGCCAGTAGTTTTTAAAGTAATCATGCTGAGAAAAAACAAAATGAACCAGATAATCAGGTAAAATTAATGGTGTTAAACTCAACCCAAGGGAATTATTGATTAAGTTCAAGGTGGAGAGGCATCTTCAAGGATATACAAAATCTGATAATAATGTATACATACCACAGTTGGGAATTCCTCGCTGACCAGGGACATAATGAGAGACGTCTTCCCCACTTTGGCTGTCAAGGGAAGAAGAAAAGAGTTACTCAACAAGCTTTCTGGGCCATGTGACTCAGACACAGAAGGCCTCATTGTGGAAATCACAAACACCACAGGGCAATTGTTTATGGATGTAAACATGATTTGCAGCTTTCATGCTGGATTTGTTTCAAAAAGACTTAACCTTTAATACAATGAAAACAATATTTCTAACAGCACAATTCCCAAAATAGCTGGGCTTCCTGTGAAAAAAAATACCCACAGAGGGAAGGAGGAAATATGGAAAATATAATTCACTCTCTGATGTTGACTTCCACTTAAAACCATGATATTTAATGAATTAAATACCTAGACAAAAAACTATTTTACACAGCACACATTACCAAGCTAGATTTTCTAAGTTATTTCTTACACTTGTAAAATATGATTTGTTTCTTAAGCTTTGCTATTAAAAAAGAGAAGTATCTCTACATAAACCATATGATTTCAAAGTTATATTTAATAAAACAATGGACAGTCAGCTTGCAATAGTAAAGCATAGGTCAAAATATAAAGTCAGCAAGCTGTGTTTAGCTTAGCTGGCAGTTAGCTGTGTAATGGGGAGAAAAACTACTATTGTTTTTAAAAAGCTTTATCAATGGAGGGTTTTCTACGAGTGTCCTGGATATGACATGCAGCAATACCACTAAATTACATACAAGTTAAAGCAAAACAGCACACAACATCAGTATGATCATGATGGTTTGTGTCAGTCAGCAGCATCACAAGTCCAGCTGGTAGCATCAGGGCAAAGTCACTACTGAAGGCTGACGCTGCAGACCACAGATTAACACACTGTGATGTGAATGTATGCTTTACTTACGCTCTCCCACCAACAATATCCTCACGTCCTTGCGCATCTTGTTCAGCGTCGGTAAACTGTCTTGTATGAAACATCTATGCTCCCGTCTCGATGAAGGATACAATCAGCCGGGCTCTCGTCGGCCTGGCTCGCTTGCTAACGGAGCTACGTTTGCATGACAGCTCCGGTTTACGCTGGTTCAGAAAAACACGGTGCACCGTAACGTGATGAATATGTGCAAACCAGTAGCTCTCTGAGTTACTAACAAGGTGTTTTTACTATATCCCCTCTGCTAGGACCAGTAAGCCATGCAGCTGCGGTCTTCAGCCAGCTAATCTTTAAACAAGTTACGAGTGCTAGCAGTGCATTCACTAACGCCCCTTCTGGCTGCGAGCAAAGATCGTATATTGAGAAATGATCACCTAAAGCCCGCCCATCCACTCGGTACGCAAGAGAGAATATTATTGCAGTGAGTTAGTCAGAAAGGGGGTATGGAAGCCCATTCATGTTAATACAAAAATATGGTCAAAAAATAAAAAACACATACTGTAAGTGATAATAAAAATAAACTTCAAAAAATCTAAACAATAACAAACCTTCATTACAGAAAAAACATTTCTGTGTAGGCTATATTTAAAAGAAGTATAAGATATACACCAATATATTATTCAATACAATTATTTTGAGGTAGGCCTGCTCATTAATTATTTTAAGTCATAACTACACAATGTATACATAATTTCTTTATCTGTAAAGAAACATGCAATTCCAGTTGTCAGATCATTCTAGCAAATTTACATTTATACATTTACTTCCAAAATGTTAGATCTGGCAATATAACATAACTTAAAAGTTATAAGAGTACATGCACTTAAGTTAGCTATTTCCCAACGCTGCTTGCTTAAAATACAGAGATCTCAATGTTTTTCAGACTTATCTCTTCGGTGGCTGGTTAACTATTTTTTATTTATTTATTTACATTTTTTGTCCCCTGAAAATGGCCTGGAGTGAGAGATCTTAATTCTTTCCACAGCTCGACAGCGCTTGTCAGCCAATAGTGGCCCCAGGCTATAACAACAATCGAAACCAGAAGTTTAGTACACATTTATTTAGACATTTGCAACATGTTAGCATAGTATAAACAGTTATAAGGCATTAAAACCAAATCTTGCACTTAGCTGGTATACCTTTCAATGAAATTATGGCATCCAGGTAGTTGTCCATGCATTAATACATTACTTATGAATATGATACATCCAGGGCCGCCTTAATGCACGGGCTGACCTGGGCTGAAGCCCAGGGGCCTACGGTGATCGGGGGCCTATCATGAGCCAATTAAAAAAAAAAAAAAAAAAAATTCAATTTTTTTATTTTTTTATTTCGGGTGTTTTAAAAAAAAAAGTTAAATAAACAAAGTCTTGGCTTTCAGAATATGAAACTTTCATTTCCAAAATCACACGATAAATACATTTTTGAAGCTTGTAAAGGGAAGACAACAGCTCTCCCTCGCCACTCTGCTGTTCCACAGCGCCGCCCCCCTCCCTCCACTGAAATTATTAATGTAAGACGTATAGTAATCATAGATAACACAGCAAGGTCCGTTACAGTTTGTCTTCATCTGATTTAAAAAAAACAAAGTCTTGGCTTTCAGAATATTAAACTTGTTTCGGCAAATTCAGATGATAAATACAACTTTGAAGTTTGTAACGGCATAATTACAAGCGGAGAACGGAGTAACTTGACGTCACAGCAGGCATAACAACAGCCGGTGTTTTCCCCGGGAAACAAACACAATACACACAAACGCAAATATACACAAACACACACACGTCAGAATGAGAATATGTTTCACATGTGACTTATTCAAATTGCGAGTGATTGAGTGAAGAAAAAGTTTGAGAGTGGCGCTCGGAAAAGGAAATTGTTGAGGGAAAAGGAGTTTCGAAACAAGCAGCTGTTACAAAAAATGCCGAAGCTTACAGGTTATTTTAAACCTGTAGGCCAGGATGAGGAGGAAGGACAGATGAGTTCTGTACCGAGCGGTAGCGTTGCCGGCCGCGGGGCCTCGGAGACAAGTAGGCCGTCTGGTTCTGATAGCGATGGAGTAGCGGGAGAGGAAAAACAGACAGGAGGGACATTATCTGTTGGAGGAGATGGAGAGGACGACGAGGACTTGCTACGTGGAGGGGAGCCAACGGCAACCGGACAAATACATGAGGGAGGCCCGATACGTCACTCATATGGAGGAGAGGACCAGGCGCGTGTAGAGCAGAGTAGAGAAGTGCGATCACAGAGCCTGCCGAGGCTATAAATGACTTTGATTTGATGTTTAAATAGGGGGCCTACAAAAACTATCAGCCCCAGGGCCTGATGGCAGGTTAAGGCGGGCTTGGATACATCATTAATGTACGGTGTTTATTTGTTGATGAATAACAAAAGAAACAACTGTTGCCCTCAAATTGGTGAACATTAAAAGCAGAATTACATTATTTATTCAATTTAATATAGTTTGAAGCTTTATTGACAGCTAAAATTAATATGTGTAAAAAAGACTTTTTCCTAATGTGCAAATTGAGTGAAATAAAAAAACATTTAAAAACTACAGAACAATTGCAAATTATACATAGGCCTACAATGTAAAACCTGTTTATTCTTCTCCCCATATATTCATTAATAAATATAATATTAGTTTTGAGTGCATTAATAATGTATTGAAAATACTTCTGTGATGTCAATGTGGCCACAGCAATGTAAGGAATTCGGGCTAATGATGTGCAGCAACATCCCAGCTGGCAGTAACTTCTCCAAGGTCTCCATGGTGTCATCAGACACCGTATAGTCTGTACAAAATGTTGGAGCTGGTCATTTATTTGTCAGTGGTGTTAACCAATGTTGCCAGTAAATAAGAGAGTCTTTCACATCGTCAGGTTTAGGAGTATATTTTGGAACTAGATGCTTTCAGTCTGTTAGGTCCCAATACAGTAATTAAGGATCCTAAACTCATGCAAACCAGCAAGTAGAGCTGATCAAGTCATTTTCCTCTCCTCATGTTGGCTTCATCTGCATCAAAGAGAGAAAGAAGAGAAGAGTTACGATTCACAGATGAAGAAACTTGAACACATCACCTGCGCTGCATCATCTGTAACAACACAGTATCTTACTAGCGTAGTCCTCTGGGGTCATGGGTTGGGAGATGATCTTTCTGAAGGCCTCCAGCCACTCCTTCTGCTCCTGATGCTGCTCACACATAAACACATACTGCCTGTCCGGAGTTTGCAACATGATGCCACAGTTCCACCGGCCGCCCCTCGAACTCCGCCCGATGCTCTCTGAAGCAGAGTAGCTGTGGCTCTCCGTGCCGATGAAGACAGCACCCAGCTCTGTTGCATCCTAACGGGGAAAAGCAAAAAGAAGAGCATAATAGGCTACCATCTCCAAAATTACGCAATTTATAACAGATTATTGAATACAAGTATAGATATGTATAAATGACATGTATATTTAATTAAATATTTTGTATGGAGGAACTTTATACAAACGTTGTGACACATGTGGTATTATCTGTTAATTACTAGGGGATTTTTAGAATACAGAAGTTTCCTGTTCATGGAGCACAGTGTGAACCACCTCTTCTTGAATGGCTCCCGATGCTAAAAAAACACGAACAAGAACAAACAGACACACAGACAAATTAGATATAGGCACAGAGAGAGAGAGAGTGAGAGAGGGGGTGAACTCAAATGTCAGACATAACAAATGTAAATAATCTTTGTAATCAATTCAGATAGTTGACAAACCGTCGGCCCAGTTTTCTCCATGTACCCCTCCTTCAGGCAATATCTTGTTAACTGGGGTATTAACTGTGAAAGAGACACAGGCAACACCGATAACTGAACAAAAGTTGCAGTTCAACACAATTTATCTGAGCTTAATTTCATTAAAAATCTTTCTCACATCATTATCTCGAAGAGTGGGGTGTTTCCTCTGCAGGTAGGCCAAGCGTGTTGCCCGAATAGCGTTGAACAAGGACACAATCACCTATAAGGCATGGGAGAGTTTAATATAATTTAGGTTAAAAAAAAGAAAAATCTTTAGCTGAACAGCTGTATTCAACCAAACAAACAGTATAACACAGCTGCAATTTAACATATGGCAGGAAAATGCTTTAGTAGCTATTAGAACAAGATATAATTTCCACAATGATGATGTGACTCCTCTGTGACTGCAGGCCTCTTTGATAACCGATGCCTAAATGAGAATTATAGACCAGAACTATTTAAAAATGGTTTCATGTAGAAATTAATTGCTTCAGAGAGCTAATATTGGTCCATACACTAGTAATTAACCAGTAAACAAAGAGGATTAAGGTGTACATTTTTTAAATCTATTTTGAAAAAAATGTCATTACAAAATATGAATCATATAATTAAAATGGGTATTTTGTAATCAATCAATCAATGTTTATTTATATACATTTATTTAAATTGATATAAATTGAATTATAGCATAGAAATACTTTTTTTAATTAAAAAACTTAATTTAACATTTGGATCTGATTTGTTTCCATACTGTGGCATTATAATTCTATTTTTGTTTTTGTTTAACCTTATATATTACATTTGCCAAAATAAAATTGACAAAGATGTCAGTCAAAGCATATTACTCAAAGCTTTTAGTAAAAAGTTGGACAAGAACACATTTTGGAGACTATATAAAGTCCCTTATCAATTATGCAGAAGGCAGGTTGGGTCCCACCAGGCACTATATCTAATGTCCCGAAGTTGTGTTTGAATAAACAGAGTGCAAATCATACCATTAAAGAGAAGGGGTATTCAGCACAGGTGAGAATATTTTCTCCCCTGGGATAAGAATCAGTAGTTTGGGGAAATGGGTCAGAGAGACCTGTGAAGGATTTTAAGGGATTCATCTCTAATACTACCTCCCGGCNTTTTAATGTTCACCAATTTGAGGGCAACAGTTGTTTCTTTTGTTATTCATCAACAAATAAACACCGTACATTAATGATGTATCATATTCATAAGTAATGTATTAATGCATGGACAACTACCTGGATGCCATAATTTCATTGAAAGGTATACCANAGCCGGGAGGTAGTATTAGAGATGAATCCCTTAAAATCCTTCACAGGTCTCTCTGACCCATTTCCCCAAACTACTGATTCTTATCCCAGGGGAGAAAATTATTTTCTCCCCTGGGATAAGAATCAGTAGTTTGGGGAAATGGGTCAGAGAGACCTGTGAAGGATTTTAAGGGATTCATCTCTAATACTACCTCCCGGCTCTCTTTGCCTCATTCACAGAGTAAAGTCTGACATTGAGGTTATCTACTTTAATAGACCCTCTAATGGAATTGACTCTAGACCTTTCTTTAACCTTGTCACTGCACACTTGACTGTGTCATTAGTAGACGCTCAGAACAACAGACGTCTATGAAGAGTGCAGAAGAACGCTTTGGCATGGATGGGTCAAAGAAACACAGTACTCTCATCCAGGAGACCACCATTTGTGAGACAAACACTGAGTAATTTCTCCTGACAATGTTTTATTTCCTGTGACGTCGTGTAAAGCTACTGCTGCCCGTGGCGTCATTATAGTATAGCTCAGTCGAATCGGACCAGACCAGTGTGTGAGTCAATCAATAAAATGTTTAACCTCAGACACTTTTGCCCACGAAACTAGGAGATGAATCCATTCATTGATGGATTGAACACTAACGGTACGTCCACACGGCAGCGTTGCGTGCTTCAACGGAGACGCTTCCCATTCACTTTGAATCGGGTGACGTCACGCTTCGCTGAACTGCATTGTGGTTCCGTTGCTTTGCTTTGCCTCCGTTGCTCGCTTCGAAAGTTGAGAAAAGTTCAACTTTTCAAGCGTCGACGGAAGCGCCAGCCAATCCAATCATATGCCGGTACAAGCGCTAGCCAATCAAACCGCATGCTTGTGTGTCCGGGACGGGAGATTAATGTGATTGGTTGTTGGTCGCGCACCAGACACGCCCACCGGCAAGCTTCAACGCGACGGAACCGTGTGGAGGTACTGTAGAGTTGGATTGTATCCCTGTGGAGTCTCGTCTCCCATGTTACTCTCTGCTTGACAAATTGAAAACGACTATAAACGATTATAGTTACCCATCACAGTTATGATTTGTATTTCAATGTTGTTTCCAAATAAAGCTTAATTCTATATAGTTTACATTAACAAGTATATCATCAAATGTTCCACATACATTTAATTCATTGGTATCATCTCGCCGAGGAAAAAGCCTTTGGGGAAATTATGTTTCTGGTTGTTAGGGTGTTTGTGTGTGTGTTCCGCTCATTCTTCATTCTAAGGGACACATCAATTCTTTGATGATCATGTGACACTTTCACGTTGATGAAAGAATAGAATCCTTGATCATCAAAGCCGAATGATGTAGGATTCTAGAACTTTAAAACCCTTTAAGTCTAGAACTAGAGACTCAAACTTCACTCAGAAAACAAATTGTTTCAGAGAAGACATGTACTCTCACAACTTAAACTGGAAAATGGAAATCATTGATTTCGACTCAACAGAGGTTGACCCTCCCATTAACTTCTACCTGAGTTACCTGGAAGAAGAAATCCAGAGTAAACTGCAGGACAGTGAAGCGAGGATCACCCCAGGAAAATCTGAGGGCAGAGTCCTTCTGGAAATACAAGAGGACTCACTGGCCAACTTCATTGATCTTCTAAGAGAAAGACAGGAAGTCACCAAATGCTACCCTGAGAAAGAAGAGATGCAGAAAGAGATTGGTGGCCTGAAGGCCCAGCTGGCTGAAAGCAGCAGTGTGCTAGAGCATCTGAAAACTCAGCTGTTAAAGATCTGCCCCATGCTTCGCCAAGCCCAGAAAGATGTCATGCAACTGACCTCCACAAACAAGGACCAGAAAGTTTCATTGGAGCACATGAAGGAAGAGAAAGAGGCCCTTCAGAATAAGCTTCAAGCTGAGAGACGCTTTCTGACAGTGTCAAAGACCAATGTGGAGGTGGACCTGGAGAGCTATCTCCAAATAGAGAGAGAGGAGAACAAGAACCTCCAAGTTGCCCTGGAAAAGGCAGAATGTGTCTCACAGATGCAGTGCCGCCGCTTGGAGCTGGAGAAAACCACTCTCCAGGAGCAGGCCGAAAAATCATCAGCCGCCCTTCTCCTTTGTCAGGAGGAAAAAGCATCCCTGCTGACAGAGTTCCAGCAAAGAAAAACCTCCAATGTGCCTCAGCTCAGTGAGATTTTGAGAAAAGCTGAGCAGAAGTTGGAGCTTGATCGCATCAAGTCGAAGGATGACAGGTCAACCCTCCTTCAGGCCACAAAAAGCCTCCAGAAGACTCTGCAGGAGAAGGAGCAGGAGTTGCAGAAAGCTGAGAGCGCCATGAAGTCGCAGGTCGAGGACGCTGAGAGCCAGATCCCCCAAAAGAGCGAGGGATGGTTCCCAAAGTTCTTCTAAATCCCGACCGGGCACATGTTGCTGATCTGGGTCTATAAGGCCCACTGAAACACCTTCAGCTTCAATAAATGCACATTTAAAATGTAATGTTTGTTTAGTATTTAAAATCCTATGTAGCACTAGAGTCTTGTGTGAAAATATTTATGAATCATGGGGAAAGCATTGAACTGAATATAGTTTGGCTTAACTGTTCTAATCTAGATTTTATGTTGATCAAAATATATATATTTTTTCTTAAGACTCAATAGCATATTGGTTTGTTAACTTTCACATTGCTTTAAGTATGTGAACAGTAATGCAATGCATTTGAGTGAAGATTTTGTATGCGTGTTGTTGTATTAGTTGTTGTCGCACTTCAGCATCTTGAATACAAACTTTTTTTACTTTTCTTTCACCTTTTTGACTAACAAAACATGTCCTGGCAAATTGTTAACTTCACCTGATTCACAGATATCTTATTCTTTTAAGGAACTTACTGCTCACTGCAAAAACATGTTTTACCTTACCTCAAGTCCTAAACACATGGAACAAATCAATGAAGATCAGACTCAAAGGAAAGATCTATAGAAATAAAGGGCTTCCAAACACACCTGTCCTTTCTCGTGATAAACAAACAGATTCCTGGTGCGTTCCCCATGCACGTAGGATATCTGCAGACCGTGATTGTGACCAATCTTCTCTGGCTGAAAAACTGCATTCAGGTCCTTCATGGAGATGATAACTTTGGGTAGCTTGGACTTGTTTTTTTAATGAGAGGATAGAGGAAGGAATTCAAAGATTTAGAAACTACATTTATTTCGCTGTGTACACTCATAAAACTTTGCAGACTAAGTAATGATCTGGCAAAACTCACATCCTCTTTAATAAAGTATCGAAGGGTGAAGTCTTTCTGGGACAGCTGGAAGATCCTCTTTAAAAACTGCTTGTTGTCTTTGCCCTTTTTCCATAGAGTTGACTCAAACAGTTCTGCGTTAGATACATTACATAAAAAAAGAGATGAAGGGCAACTCAACTTTATATATAATCTTATATATAAAAAACAAAAAAGCATAATTCTGAATACTGATTGGAAGAATACAGTTATGTTAGTATAATGGCAGAATGATTACCTGAGCAATAAGCTTGCTTAAATAACTCGTTTTCTCCTGTGAATTCTCTTCTTTCATACTTTGCACGGATCCATTGATCCTTGAGAACCCTACAACGAAGCAATACACAGTTTAATGTTTCCTTATAGACAAAACAGAAGTGTTTAGGTAAATACCAGAAAAGTTTCTTTGATGAATGATTCTATTCATAGTCTGTAGTGAAGGCTCCACTTTGGTACCTAACTCTCAGTTCCTCTTTCTGTACCTCTCCACCCACATTCATTAGAAATACTTCACTTTTTACTTCCACTGGTCTAATAGGGTGAATGGATGGTGAATGGATGGTACGGTCACTCACATGCAGTCTTTCTGTAGCGGCTGGTAGAAGAAGGCAGGGACACACTTCTCAAATATGGCTTTGGCTACAGTATTTCCTCTTTCCTGCATGAACTGACACCACAACATTTAAAGAGATTGATATGTAAAAGTTCTAACAACAAATTCCCTTCATTTCATATTGACGGATGCCTGCCTTGCAAAACAGGTGAATTGTTTGAGTTAAACCAGAAAGATTTACATTTAAGACAGAGCTTAACATTCTTCCTTTTATAAAGAAAACATGTACAGTCCAAATGTTGGGATCAAAGTATACTTTTAAAGATTTAACTTGTACAAAATAGAGCACTAACACGGTGAAGAACTTAGGATTCTAGACTTAAAGTTAAATGGATTAACCGTCACATGTGCTAACAATAGATTTTGAATAATAAATACAATAAATGGAACAATAGCAATTTCAATTCGAATTAAAAAAATATATAAAAATACTCATGGCATCAAAAAAGTTCACCTGACTTCTAATAAAAAATGTGTTTCAATATTAATATTGCCCAACTATTAAATGTTCACATATAATATTATGGATAAGATAATGCATAATATAATGCTTAAATTGAAAGAATATTCAAACATGTTAATAGATCTCTATACAAAATGAATACAAAGGTAAACCTCTACTAGTGAATCGTCCCAGTGATCCAGACGTATGGATTTCATTCTGCTGACAGCAGGCAAATTACGATGAATCCCCGAGCAGTTCAGGCACACAAAGATACCAAGAGTGTATGAGGCCCAGTCAGGATCTGTAAGAAAGAAAGAAAAAGGTTTACACTGTAGGAAGAAACTAAATACCGCTCTGATTGTATGAGAAGCAACTTCAGACTAGAATAGAGTACATTTGAAAGTGACAATCTTGTTCACAGTTTATTTTGTAAGTTTATGTGCACTAGAAATCTGTAGAACTAGGGAATATAAAAGTATTTCATGTATTGCTTGTCTCTCCCTCCTACACAGATTATTAACTGTCTGTGACAATGATTGTGGCAAAGTGTTAGAAGGAACAATGAAGTCATACCACAGAATATGCAGCAGCCACCACTTCCCCTTATGAAAGTTAATTATAAAACGTGACTTGGTTATAAAATGTAGATATCATTCTGTTAATAAACAACATCACGTGGCCTGATGCCGAAGGTTACTTTTTCTCATTCTTTTAACTTTAATAAAGTAAACATGGTCACTCAAATAGAGTTAGGGTATTTGACAGGACATGTATAGTTGGAAATCAGTCACACAACACAATTGCTATCATATAATAATAAATTGTGGTTATGAATATTTTTCAGCGTACTCACCAGGAACTCCACAGTCAGCACAAAAGGTGTTGCCTGGCTGTCGCACCAAATCGAACATGATTTTGTTATTTCTCTCCACACAGGCCATCAGTGAAGGTGGTTTGCTATGTCAGATTGACAGACTCCCAACAAAAGAGCTACTTGGTATTACCTCCATATTGATCCTACGCAGTGATTGTCACAGAGCTGCTCTGCATGGTAGCAGGTGAAAAACATGACTTCTTCTCACTGCCCAGTAGAAGCATTTCCTCTTAACAGCACAACATCATGAAGTTGATTGTTCTGCACACAAGCGCAGAGGTCCACAAATAACAGAGAAAGGAAGTGAAACAAACGTCACTGTGTAAAAGATTGAGTGTGAGAACGATAGACATTGAAATGTGACTTTGACTGTGTGGAGAAGTTATTTAAAATACATTTTGTTCATTTAAGAATATTTCATTTAGTCCATTTCAATTAAAAAGCAATTGAATGTAGGGTAAATATATAAAAAAAACATCTCTTTATTATAGAAGGCTTTGTAGATAAATACATTGAAGCATAACACAGTTTAATACCAATCTTAACAACCTTTAATAATAAAAGAAAATAATGTTATTACATAATAACCCAACTAGCCTAAGAATCTTCACCTGTCCTTATCTAAAAAAATAACATGGTCAGCCCTCTATCAAATTCTACTGACTTACAGTATGTTGTGAAAATGTGCATTTAATGGATTCTTTTGTCATTTTCTAAAACAATAAACCGAATTACTCTGCTGTCGAAAACATTACATAACTCTGAGGAAATGCTGTTCATGTGGCAATTACGACCACTTCTCAAACATCCAGATTTAGCAAAGGTCATATCCCTGACTACATATTGCAACACAATCCCCCAACCATTGTAGACAGGAAGTTAAAAGAAAAAATCTGAGCCTAAGCACTTCCTTTTTGCTGAAATGTATACGGTCAATACAGATGGCTGAAAATGTAAAGCTGCACTGATGTTTTCTGGCAAATATACGGGACAGGCAAACGGCAAAACAAGCTAATGGACACACAATATTTTAGTTCATATACAGTGGGGGAAAAAAGTATTTAGTCAGCCACCAATTGTGCAAGTTCTCCCACTTAAAAAGATGAGAGAGGCCTGTAATTTTCATCCTAGGTATACCTAAACTATGAGAGACAAAATGAGAAAAAAAAAAAATTCAGAAAATCACATTGTCTGATTTTTAAAGACTTTATTTGCAAATTATGGTGGAAAATAAGTATTTGGTCAATAACAAAAGTTATACTTTGGTTTCATCTGAACATATGACATTCTCCCAATCCTCTTCTGGATCATCTAAATGCTCTCTAGCAAACTTCAGACGCACCTGGACATGTACTGGCTTAAGCAGGGGGACACGTCTGGCACTGCAGGATTTGAGTCCGCGGCGTAGTGTGTTACTGATGGTAGCCTTTGTTACTTTGGTCCCAGCTCTCTGCAGGTCATTGACTAGGTCCCCCCGTGTGGTTCTGGGATTTTTGCTCTCCTTTCTTGTGATCATTTTGACCCCACGGGGTGAGATCTTGCATGGAGCCCCAGATCGAGGGAGATTATCAGTGGTCTTGTATGTCTTCCATTTTCTAATAATTGCTCCCACAGTTGATTTCTTCACACCAAGCTGCTTACCTATTGCAGATTCAGTCTTCCCAGCCTGGTGCAGGTCCACAATTTTGTTTCTGGTGTCCTTTGACAGCTCTTTGGTCTTGGCCATAGTGGAGTTTGGAGTGTGACTGTTTGAGGTTGTGGACAGGTGTCTTTTATACTGATAACGAGTTCAAACAGGTGCCATTAATACAGTTAACAAGTGGAGGACAGAGGAGGCTCTTAAAGAAGAAGTTACAGGTCTGTGAGAGCCATAAATCTTGTTTGTTTGTAGGTGACCAAATACTTATTTACCACCATAATTTGCAAATAAATTCTTTAAAAATCAGACAGTGATTTTCTGGATTTTTTTTCTCATTTTGTCTCTCATAGTTGAGGTATACCTAGGATGAAAATTACAGGCCTCTCTCATCTTTTTAAGTGGGAGAACTTGCACAATCGGTGGCTGACTAAATACTTTTTTGCCCCACTGTAGGTAGCTTAGCTAAAACTGTCTATTACAACAGCCCTTCAAAAGAAAATCTAAATAAATCTGTTACATGGTCATTCTGGAGGCTTTTTTTTTTAGCAATGTTCAGATTTAAAAAAATGAAAGTAGCAATACCACAATGTTAACATGCTTTGTCATATCCTGCATTAAAATATCCATTAGGGAAAGTTGCGAAAGCATTATCAGCTAAATGTACTTAAAGTATTACAATTACTTATTATGTAGAAGAGTAAGCAACATTTTCATATTAAAACTGATGAAAATGAAGAAATTAAATAAAACATGTATAATAAATATATAAAACACATTTGATAAACTATAGACCAATATTTGGAGTAAGATGTACAATATTCAGCAGTGTTGTAAAAATAAAAACTGCAGTAAAGTGCATCAAAAATGTTGCTTGTGTACAGCTATTGAATACTGTTGTATAGTAAGTTACCACATGAGCACCACATTCAACTATACACTCCCATACATTAGGTGGCACTATTAACCTTTAACGTCCATTTGCAATCCACAAGTAAAACAGAGAAGAAGAAAACCGGAACCATTGTCGCGTTGTTGTTCTAAGCCGACGTAACGAAACAGTCGGACAAAAGGGCAAACTCTTCAACCTGTATAATCATGGATGTATAAAGAGAGTATAATGTTGTAACAAAAACATATAAATATTTATTTTAAATAACGAGAATGTGGCTCGCCAGGCGATTTCTGTCTTCGGTCGTTCAGAGAAGTAAGTTGTAAAATGATGTCTGTTTAAATTCCCATAGTAGCAGTGTGATGCTAATTAAATGTAGCTAGTTGTCACAGTTGCAGGTTCTGTTGCTATTTCAACAGTTTTATATTTTTTAGACTTTTTCTTCTCGAGTTTTCACAGTGAATATTAGGTCAGGGAGATAACAGTGAGTTAACAGACACTCCGGCTTTCTTCTCACGTGTTGAGGAGTCAGCCTGTTAGCATTTTGGGTTTTATATGACACAGGTGGACAGAAAGTACAACTCCAGGATAGACATTTTAACATTCAAAATGTTTAATGTCATATCATAACACAACTACAGTATAGTGGTGTGTATGATTCTGATGATTATTTGCACTATTAAGTGTCATATCAGAAGAAGAGGAACCTTTATTGATCTCCCTCGGGGGAAATTCATTAAAAAACATTATGATTAAAAAGGCAATCAAAACTAATTGTGTATTTAACAAATACTTAATCTGAAATAGGAAACTGTATTTTTATGTAATTGTCTTATTACTTAACATGTCTAGCCCTTTTCGTATACAAGATATATGTTCTTGAATAAATAAATACAAAAATATATATATTCACCAGGGTTGGTTTGTGTTTCCTCTGCAGGTCAGTATGCGGGACAGTCTGGTTTATTCCATCGTCCTCGGCATGGCTGCCTCCCGAAGCTTGAGCCGCGGTACCTCCAGTGCACAAGTTGCTGGCAGAGCCGGGTTCCCGTGGCAGGCTTTGAGACCCTGAACGCCTCCATCACCTCCACCTCAGAGCCCTGCGATGAGGCCAATAGATCCCTGGATGCCTGCTACACATCCGATCAAAAAGACACCATCCTCCAGATGCTCAACAACGCCTCACCGTCAGAGCTGGCAGGCGTCAAGCTCCTCCGAGGCCGCAAGTCAGTCAACATCGTGGAGTACAGGACTAAAAACGGACCTTTTAAAACTCTGGAGAGTGTGGTGAACGTACCGCTGCTGAAACACAAAAGTGCTGTCACTGTGTTCAACTCCATCCTCAACCCCGTGAAGAGGGGGAGGAACGTGAAGATTCAGTTGGCCAAGTTTCTCAGGCCAGAGGTTGACAGGTCCTGGTTGGAGGTAAGGTCCTTGTGTATTTCCAAACACCTGCACTTGTCTTTACATGCATCACTGGCCTGAGGGTGCCTGTGGGGCACAGCTGGCTGAGAAACTCTGTTAAGTTATGATAACATATCTTATGGGATAAAGAACCAAATGGGCACAAAAGAATTACAGAAACATAAGCAAACACAAAATACCAAAAGAGAATCAAAACAATGAATACATAAAACATAACTTGGGATGCGGAAGTCACATAGATGACGAGAGGGACAAAATGACTGCCAAGTGCCACAAACTAGCATGACCACAAAAAGACACACGACTACAGAGGAACAGCAAATGATTATTAAGAGAAATAATCAAAGACTGAAAATGATGTCATAGAAAATCAAAAATACGTCTAAAAGACACAAACTACCACTGAGAAACTAAATGACTACAAAGGGGCGGGATACAAAAGGACTATACAAAGATGCTGCCGTATGTTGTGTCTGTCTGGATGTCATAGCACTGACTGTCTTATTTCAGAAATCAGGATCATTCACTGTAACTATCATGAATCTCTATTTGTCTGCTTAGGAGGCGAATGCAATTGTGTCAATCGTGTGCGGGGCTAATAAAATCGCCTGGGCTCATGTGGGCCGTGAGATGACGGTGTTGGATTGGCAAGAGGTGGAATGTCCACATTTCCTTAAGGGAACATACCTGGCTTCTGCTTACTTGAATGATGTAAGTATAATTACCAGATTTCCCCTGTTACAATTGAAATGTTACACTAGTTGATTCGTTTTGAGGAGAGAAAAATATATGAAACCTATTGTCAATTTGTTTTCCCTTTTTGTTAACATCTAGATGTCATTTAAGGCACACAAAAAGAACCCAAGTACTAATGCAAAATGTATACTGTTTCCTGTCTGCCTTCAGGTTTCTGCAGTTCTGAAAGTCCTCCCCTCAGCTGACTTTTACATAATCGAGAAATCCTCCATCTCGATGCAGAACACAGCTCTGTACCCGATCATGGCCCACATGAGGACTGTGGAGGCCATGCTGTTTTCTCTGCTGGAGCCGAGAAACTTAGCCCAGGAGTCCAACATACCTCCAAAGTGAGAGAATTACAACTTTACCAATATAAAAGCTGCCTAAATACTGTACAAACACACATGACCTTTATTGTGAAATGTGCTTTGAACAATGACTTGTTCCATAATGTCCCCCCTTGACTTCCTTCCTCTGCAGGGTGTTGAACATGATGCGTTCCGCTGTGGGGCGTCACTTTGAACTCATGGTGGGCGACTCGCGGGCCAGTGGAGCGCGGGTAGTGCGACAGCTGATGTCAGATTCGATGACTCAGGAGATCCCGAGGATAAACTTCCCCCCCAATCTGCTGATGAAGTACAGGAATGCTTTCCAGATGAGCAGCAAGGGCGAAGGAGAGGAACTCTGTAACGCTCTGCTCCAGGCTGTGGCTTTTTACGAACTGCTCAGGAAATCCTCCGCTTAGCCGCCACATGGTCTGATCTCATCCCAGGAGCCAAAACAAACCTGGGAGTAGAATTCTGAGCCTTTGTGGACTTTTAACAAACATGTACCTCTCGAACAGATTTGGGAGAAGGTGATGATACAAGATAATAAATAAGTTTGTTGTTACATGAAACACTCTTAATACTCTGGTTTTGGTATGCTTAGCATGAGGGTTGCTGCAATGTTTGGTTATTGCTGCAGTGGACCTTCATCATAAAGTAAATGCTGTCAAGATTATGCAATAACTTTTAGGAAAAACACTGCAATGATCTCAATGGCAACCCACATAAGTGCCTGAACACTCTTCGTTTAGAAATGATCATTTGCAAAAATTGATTTTATTTACTTTTCACAGAAATTAAACGTGATTTCTCATCAGCTGCATCAAATTCATTTGAAAGTAATTAGGTGGAGATTGTTATAAGTTAAATGCACAGAAGTAAAATACAACACTGACTGGAGTAATGTGAGGTTCTCTACGGGAAATCTTCTGCCAGGAGTTGGATGGTTGACTTTGAGAGGCCCAGGCGAGTGCTGCTGAGGTAGTTCAGACACCTACAGTGGGGGAGCAATCATTAGAGTTAGTCTGCGGGTCTTAAGTATTATTTGTCATCTGTCACACTGACTGCCCTGGTGTCACCAGTTTATTATAATGAAGTTAAGGGAACACTACAACCCAAAAATGGCCCTTTGTATTTACCATGATTTACTTACCATGAATTCTTAAATAAAACGTTTTCTAACTTGACTACACAGTGAACCAACAATCACAACAAGTAAACATAAAAAAGTATTTCAACACATCCATTCACCATCTCTTAAAACTCATACAATATAATCCAAGTCCTATGCCCACTCCCCCCCCCCCAAAACAATGTACTGTACATGCGGAAGTGGTTTTAATATTAAGACTAGCTGAAATGCGTATGTAAAGGAACAAGGGTGAGTAATGGAGATACAATAGATAACTTTGCTGGTGAGGTATTTCTTAATAGTAGATTTAATTTGTTAAAAACAGTGCTGTCATCAGTGCTAAATTATTAATCACTTGTGCTAAAGGTAGTTGGCCTCTTTAATTTAATTGATGTGTCCTGTATTGTGTCCGTCTCACCCGATTGGCTCCTCTTTCTGTTCTCTCTGAGACCGACAGATGTATCGGAGGACGGGCATGTAGTCCACACTGACGGCTCGTCTGTTCCCCAGCAGGCCGAAGGATTTACTGCCAAGCACTTTCCTGCTCAGCTCGTACCTCCGCCTGCACACACTGGAGGGAAAGACACATGCATAGTGTTGTAAACTATTTGTTTTGCTAACTTCATTGTAAACAAAAGACCCTAACAGTCCTTAAAGGTCCCATCTCATGCTTTTCTGGTTATTACCCGTCCCCTTGTGTGTTATGTAGCTTTTTCTGCATGTAAACGGTCTGCAGAGTCACAAACCCTCAAAGTACACCCTGCAGCGAGTAAAACTCTAACACAGAAAAGACCTGTCTATGCTGCCCCAGAACGCCTCGTTCCAAGGCACAC
>NW_011346291.1:111590-114491 GCF_000735185.1 Notothenia coriiceps | reverse complement strand
GAATACACATACTATACAGAGATGCTGTTTGAGAAACCAATGTGAGTTTGGAACATTGAACAATGTGAATCTATTCTAGTAGACCTCAACAATGGAATTATGATCAGTGGAAATGGCCATGACATGGGACCTTTAAAAAAACACTGATATGCTTGGTAGTAAAAATAATAATAATTCAGAAGTTAGGATGGAGAGTAGACTCACCTTGCTGCACACGGAGGTTGCAAACTAAAGCTGAGGCTCTGGTGTTTGGAAGAGGCAGGTAATGTCAGTCTCTCCACCAGCCTCCGCCAACCTGCGCCTCCCACTTCCTGTTTATATTTTTGGGCTTCAGTCCACGCCTCAGACACTCGATAGCAGCACCTGTGAAACCCCAAGCCCTCAGCAGCAGCCTGGACGTCCAGCAGCCCCTCCTGGCTCAAAGTCCAGCACACATCATCGTCTGCACTCATCTCATCCGTCATCCCATCTTTTATCTCAGCCCCCGTCCAGACAAAGGTCTCAGGTCGGCCTGAAACGAGTGGCGCTGCTGCAGCTGGCATTGTTGAGTCAAGGTACGACATGAGGTCAAAGAAGTCTGTCAAAGCGTCCAGGCAGTCGGTTTCAACTCTGGCTGCTTTTTCTTCAGTCTTATCTCTTTTAGTAGCAGCTGCTGAAGGAGCCCTTTTTAATGATAATGGAGTTCTTTGTGTCAAACTGGAAGATGATGTGACGTCAATCATTGCTGTGATACATTTGTTTCTGCTAAGCCTGGAGATGTTCTTAACAGGTTTGCTGTTGGTGGCTGATGCCTTAACACTGACATATCCATCGAGCAGCTTGATGTGAAGATCGATGTCAGGAGGGTCCGGCTCGTTCTGCAGCGCAGCACGAGACCCCGGGGCCCCGGCGGGTAGGAGAAGCTCCAGGTTTGAATACAGAAGAGGAACACCCCCTCTCCAGCTCTCTGCCAGGAGCCTCAGGAGCTGCTCCGTGTCATTTTCAGACCAAACATTAGACTAAAAAGATCAACAGATAATGTCAGTTTTTGCCCTGATAAAAAGTGAATGGAGTGATTACACACGATCTTAACATATCAATACTTGCCTGTAAAAGGTTTACCAGTTGGTTTTGGGTCACAGTGTGGAGACCCAGCATGCTAGCAGCGCAGCATGGGTCGGATTTAGGAAGCTGGAGGTCTACATCTTGTCCTATTTTACGAACACTCAAATCTAGATAAGAGAATATAACATAAGTTGGAGCTTTATATATCCTGAGATTGCAGAATAGGGATCACAATACAAAGTAGAACAATCTGCAAATCCTGCAAATTTGAATTGATGTTATTGGTAACACAACTCTTGTCTATTAGGGGAGTGATTGTGATTTATTTAGAGTAACTCACGCTGTACATGAGTAAGCTCCTCACAAGATGTCTGTCCTCCTCCACTCTGAAGCCAGAGCTGCAGCTGCAGCAGACAGCGCCTGACGTCTCCTCTGCACAGACTGACCAGCCTCTTGACAGCGTCCAGCTCCAGCTGCACGCTCTCAACCAAAGCCACCAGCTGCAGGTAGCTGCAGACATTCACCTTGTAATGCATGAAGTTTTTGACAAACTGTTATTCATGCTAATATTTGCCATCATGATTCTGCATGTGTGGGAAGCCTTTTTATGTCACTGTAGTACCGTCTAATCCAACATTTTACGATCTGAATATCCGGATGTAGCAATAAGCTTGACTCCAACAAAAGTAGTTCTCAGGTAAATTTGATTGACTGTTTACTTAAAGAAAAAGGTATTAGTACAAACACATCTTTTCAAAGGTCAAAAAACTATTTTGCTCCGTGATTCTTTTTCCTAATTAGCAGCAGCTGCGGTCGGCTATGACGTAAATTGTATTACAGCTGATTTAAATAAATGATATAATAATACTAATAACACAGAAACACAATGTTCAAATATATATATATATATAATATATCAAATTATAAATTTTAACATATGGCTCCTACAGTTACAAACATACACTGGGTGAGCTACTTCAGGAAACATCTGAGTATGCCACACTGAAGTTGTCCAATATTGTAGAAATTAAAGTCTGACTTACCACTGATGGGGGTTTGAAAATGATTTCCTCCAAGCTGCAGTTAAATCTCTCCCTGAATAAGGGATCTAAAGAAGACATTTATTTGATTTAGTCATACTTATTTATTTTCCATCACAACTTGTTCTGAAAGCTTTTCTAAAATGACAGTGTATGCGTTTACCATTGGTGGTCAGAACGACCGGTCTTTTAGTGGTCGTCATGAACGTTTTGATGGCCGAATAGAAACCCACATCATCATGAAATATGACATCAACCTGCGGTGGCAGACAGATGCAAAAAGGATCAGACCAGCCTAAACATGTGCAGACTCAAATCCAGATAATGATATGTGTTACAGTGTGGGTTTGCCAGATGGTTTACCTCTTCAAACAGAATGAGCGACGTGGCAGTCTTTTTGTTCTGCGGCACCGTTTGATCAGAGCCTGGTGATGGGTTTACGGATTTCCTGCCGTCTGGTTCATATGATGGCAATAAATCCCCAAAGTGTAAGCGATCTGGTTTGGCCTTCATTTTAAAGTAGTTGGTCAAAGTGACGTTTGCTTGATTTGCTTTTCCTTTGCGACTTGGGTGACCTAAGTTCTGAGCTGCTTTCCTTTTAGAGGTACAGGTGATGTTTTTGGCACGCACTGTTTTTCCTGTGAAAGAAAACACATTAAAGCCTATCAAATATGGAGCATCCAATTCTGTCTTCATGTATCCATTTAAACACTATTTAAAAAGGTCCCCTATTATACTGTTTTTCACCAATATATTATAGGTCTCTAGATATATACAGCAAATGCTCTAGGAGGAGGTTCAGGTGATAAGGTGGGGG
>NW_011346291.1:55700-111529 GCF_000735185.1 Notothenia coriiceps | reverse complement strand
GGGTTATTGGCTAATGGTTGGTTATTGGCTAATGGTTACACAAGCCAAAACGTTATGACATCATAAAGTGGCCTAAATCTGATCAGCTCATTTTCAGATGGATCAAGACAAAAAGAGAGCAAATCTTTTTTCCTGACACGTTCAGAATCTCTTTACACAGAGGGGACACATAATAACGTATAAAAGACACAATAGGTGACCCTTAAATCCAGCACCATCACTTTCTTACAAAAAAACTTTCTTGATTATTATGTTTATCTGGACTTCAGAACGCACTGTGTATTCTCACCAGGTAAAGTGTCAGGTCTAGGAGGGCAGCTGTTGATGCTGTAGTTGTTGAAGTAGGTTGGTTTCGGTGGGCCCTTCCCTGGCATCTCCACTAGATGGGACTGGGTAGCTTCCTTCAGCTGGGACAGAACATGGCGGCCACTGCGCTGGGAGGAGCAGTTCACCTCAAACACCTTTGTTTGGAAATGAAAGATGAAATAAAGTCGAATTCCTCTTAGTTAGGTTACATAGCCAGTTGAATTGGTCAACTTGCTTTAAATTGGTGAACAGTCAGTGGAATAACCTCAGATCTCACTGATTATGAAACAGTTTATTTAGTCATTAACAAACTGTTCATATTATCCTTTTAAATATTTTTGTATTCTTCTAAGTCTTCTCTTACTGTATTTTTTGGATGACATTTTTGTTAACACAGTTGTTCAAAGAGGTGAGCAGAAACGGAGATTTTCAACCCTACCAGGCATCAATTATTGGTGGAAATGAATAGCACATTTTTTGGCATGCATGATTATATTTAAGATATGTATATGGATATTGTAGATGATCATCATTTGGCAGAAGAGATACAAAGATATTGACCCAGTTTGAACCCAACCTTGAAGCCAAGCTCCTGGGCGCAGGCGTACACCGAGGCGGTCTTTCCCACCCCTGGAGGTCCGGTGATCAGCATGGTGTTGCAGAGCGGCTCCTCTCGGTCGCCCTCGGCCCCCCCCTCACCCTGGAAGTCTCCACAGTCCCATGAGTCTGCACAGGAGGACAGGCATGAATTTTCCAACCAAATAACCCCACACATGGAAAGTTCTATAATATCCTGAGTCATTAAAAGTCACGTGCACATTATAAGCAAGCTTGTCACCAATTTGTTGCTATACTAAACATTTGAATATGCCAAATTGACCATGTTAAAAGTTTAACCCTGAGATACAAGAGCAAATGTGATAAATACCAGCTCATACCATTGCTATTATCTTCTTGCTTCTTCTCCTCCATTTTTCTCCTCTCATCACAGTCAGCTCTTAGTTTCCATTTCTTTAACCAACTGAATTCAATAAAAACACACAACAAATGAAAAGATTATGCCCTCACGTGTTTTTCTACTACAATATCAGTAAAGTCTGAGGGGGCGTATTGTATAAAACCAACCTTTGTAGTTTATTCACAGAGGCGGAGTTCCCAATGACTTCACTTATATGCTGAGGACTGTATTTGTCTGTCCAGAGAACATCCTCAAAACTGGAATCTAGACAAACGAAAGGGAGGAAATGTTATGTGTGTGTGCTATTAGAGGGCATGAAACATGTCATAAACCAATCATAGTTTGACAGGTTTACCTTTTTGAAGGATGTCAGAGGTTTTGATTGGCTGGATGCAAGACTCTGATTGATTTATCAGTAGAGGAAGGGGCTCACAGTGGTTCACCAGGCCTGCTGGGCCCCCACATTGCTGCCTCAGCCTGTGAGTACGACTGAGCTTGTTGCTTCTGCGCTGCTGTTGGACCAATGGGACAGGATATTCCTGGATAAAATGTGTTGACACGGGACAGTGACCCATACCAACGGTATCCTCTTCTGTGACATTAGACCTCAGACGTTTGAACACCCTCTCAGAGTTTTGATTTACCCGTTTTCTCTTCTCAGTTAAGTGGATTTGACGAGAACTTTCTGCTTCGGAAAGAAGAGCAGAAGTTCAGTTGAAGAAAATCAAGCTTTAACTTACTTTTTGAATGCATAAACTAAACTAAATCATCAATTGAAAGCACACTCAACATAAAAGACTGTGACTCAATCTAACCTGTGGATCCCACATTCGGCAGCTTCTCACTCGCTTTCTTCTGCAAAGTATTGAACACTGATTGCACTGATAACGCTGGGTTGGAGGTTTGGATTTCCTCCATGCAGATGTGCAGAGCTGAGGCTGACAGCTGTGCTCTCCAGGATCTCTTTCTCTCTGTAGGTGATGCATGCTGCTGACTTTTCCCCAGCTGCACATCAGGGAGCACTAATTGCTGCACCTTGTCTTCAGGCTGATCCAGTTTCACTTCCCGGCTCCGTTTACTCTGGCTTTGCTTAGTTGTACGTAAGAAAATTGGTGCAATTTTAACGTATTTTGGGCAAAAAGTCTTCCCCTGCTCCTGAAGTGGTTTAACTTGTGTGGTGGAGATGCCTGCAGGAGCAACATGTGTGTCTCCTGCAGCCAGCGAGGCTGAATCTCTCTCTGGTGATGTTTCATCATAGGAACAACTCGAGTCTGACAACACCAACCTTATCACCTCGGCTGTTCTCGGCTGCTCTCTACTCGGACACGGAGCATCTTTACATTTGTTGCTCCGCTTGAGTTTGTTTCGCATCGTACTCCTAATTCAAAGACTCTTGGCATTATGCTAACGACAAATTGCTACACTAACCAAGCGAGCGAACTAAATAGTTCACTCCTCCGACTCCCATTCATCTGCTCCACAGTACCTTAATTCATTGTAGCAGGGAATTGAAAAAGCCAAAAATAAAACAAACTTCTGATTTGAATCCAGAAACATCCCAACTACCCTGAAGTGACGTTTAAAACGTGCGCGAGACGGTATGATATAACCAAAGATCGTGTTCATACAAACAATGAGGAGGCTCTCGTTTAGTTTAGCGAGGCTACCAAACTCATGATGCATACATAGGGACATAGTTTGAGTTTCGCATCACATACGCCTAAATGTTGTTACAAACTGCGGACTTAAATACATAAACAATACTTGGTGAAATTGGTGTAAGATACAGATGTTCGTCGAAAATCCCATCTCAAATACTCTTCCTCGGAATTCATTGCAGAGTGGTAGCTCTTTCCCGCTGTTGTCACCAGATATTGTACTTCTGTGTAGATCGTGTATTTTTGCCTTTACAGAGATATAAAAAAGTTGAAGATAACTTATTATTGATGTGTTTTTATTAATCTTTCGTTTTTGTAAAGCGCTTCGTGCTGCATTTCTTGGATGGAGGGTGCTATACAAATTATTAATAAAATAAAATAGCTTGCCACAATGTCTAAAAGGCTCTATATTTGAAGAGTGAGTCCCTTGAAAAATAAACTCACTGCTTATTTGTTATTTATTATTAAAAAAATCACGAGACAAATAAAGAAAGTCTAACTAGGTGGGACAGTGGCAGCTTTGGCCAAAAGAACATGTTACTCTCTTATATGAACCTAGTCTCTGCCTTGAACGCAATTTAAAGCACATGAACGTGTGAGAGCCACCTAAAAATGTTCATTACAGCCAGACGGTGGACAATGGAGCACACTCCCTTTCCTTCACAGTAGCTTGATTAAAAGTATGGCTTTGGAGTGTCAAGAGGTCAGGGGAAATATTTATTGACACTTTTTGGAAACTGCAGGCACAGCATAACAACTTGCAATATGGAATATTTCTTCCCTTTAGAAAATAAGCTTTCTCTGGATACACCTAATGTATCTGGGAAATTTGCAAGGTCAGAATGATGGGTAACCTTTTTCCTTTGATATTCACTGGAGATGCAAAGTTGACTTGTTATACATATCCAATGTTGCCTTGTTTGAACATTCATTTTAAAAAGGGGTCTGATCTTTAAAGCTTATTGACTAAAAATGATTGACCAAACTACATTCAGCTATGTGGTCTGACAATGTGGTCAAAAGTTCAAGAAAAAAGTGACTTTCAAGTTAAGAAAAGCCAACTGTTTTGCAGGTCTGAATTATATCACCTAAAAGACCTAACATAATATGCAGCTGGTAATTTCTCTCTAAAGACAGCTATGCAATTAATAACACATGTAATTCTTTATATTATAACATATACAGTATGTCCTTTATTTTCCAAGGTCCACGCAGATTCAAATTGAGTTATTATTCAACTGGAATTGCCAGTCCATGATAGAATGTAATAATGACTAGTGTCCATAAATCACTCAAACATGACAGCCATGAATAAGGTCAAATGTATTTTATTTCTTTAAATATAAAAGTCCCCCTAACCAGAGTGTACATTTTTTTTTTTTACATAAAATGGTGAATATTTCAGATGAAAACAGAAACCTTCCATGAAATGAGGAGTATTGTCAATTTAGATGTCCCATACAGCCAGAAAAGAGATGTCTGTTGAACGAATGAGTGTTGATGTGCACCAATTTAGGTGCACACAAGAAAACACAACTGCAGCTGCTTTTTATGTTGTGGAATGAACAAGAGAAAATATGCTAAATAATATGCAGAACTAAAAGACTGATGAAATATTCCCCTTTGGCATAAATTGCACCCAACGGGACATAAAACTGATTTGGATCTGAAAACCATACATCCAATAAAGAGCATATCGCGTTGAAAGAAAAACTGATATCTGTTAATTATTCGATTCATACCGGGACAGAGTTAAACATTTGATGAGATTACGTTTCTATCAATAGCTTCCGACATTCATGTTGAAAGAAAATGAAACATGTTGAAACCTCAAAGTGAAAACAAACTACAGGCAATCAGAAAAAGTTGATCACTTTTATCTTGAAAGCTATGCATGATAAATGGGATGATGTGCTGCTGGTTGTTTTACGTAAATAAAATATTCAGAAACAGTGATTTCCCTGGCTTTCCTTTAGCTGTTATCAATGCAGGCCGAAAGGCTTAGGGGTGATGAAGTAGGAGTTTTCGCATGGACCCAAACCATAATTGAATGTGGTTCCAGATCCCAATGCTTACAGTACAGTACAGTACTATTGTCATTGCAACCATTGGGTTCCTAACAAGCTCTACAGGCTTTATATAATCTATAACTTGGTGCCAATACTGTGGACTTGGACTGTAACTGTCAGACCCTTAAAAGGAAGTCTCATTCACAACAGTGAAATTGGAGCCCGAAAGTGTCTCCACTGATGACACTGGGAAAGCTGCATTTAACATTTGGTGCAGCAGGAATAAAAAAAGAGGAAACAATGTCAAGGTAAACTCTCTAAATACAAACACCAAGTGCTAAAATAATCAGCTAAAATGATAAGTTCTCAACAAGGTTATTGTGTATGTGTACAAATAATTAAGAGTGACAATGTTACCAGTACATTTTTTAACTGTAGTCATGATACAGTTGTCGATCACATACCATAGGCAGTCGCGCCACATCAGACCGTTTGTTCACTCTCTCACCCAAAGGCAGATAGTTCAATGGCTCCTACACATTAAGTAGGTTCAACTCACATTCCTCATCATCTTGGTTTGTGTAGATGTGGGTGATTCACTTTTTTTTTCTTCTTTTTTTTTTTAAATTGTTCATATTTGGTTCAGTTCACAAGTTCCCAAAACTTGTTTACCTTGTGTACTGGTCTGCTTGTGGTCAGATCCTCTGCTGACCACTTCTGCCACCTATCTAAGCACCATAGAGTTGGAAATGTTCATTCAGGATGAAACGAAAAAAACAAAAAACAATACGAGAATCGTTGATCCATCCATCCTTCATCAGTCTGTAAGTGTGCTTTTTGTCCTCTTGCCCAGTTTCCCTGCGGTGGAGGGGGTGACGGTGCCGTTGCAGGCTGCTGCTGGTACCAGACTCTGGCCCGGCTGCGCCTCCTCCTCCTCTGTGTCTGGAAGCTCCTCCTGGATCTGTTTCAGGCGGGCCATGGCATGGTCGATGGTGGCTGTGCTCACCAGGTTGAAGTCATGCATGCTGACTAGATGCAGGAGGAAGTTGCGGCAGAGTTTGCGGCGGATTATGTGAGCTCCATTGTTTTCCGCGAAATGTAGGATAGCCTGATTCATCTGGTTATCTGCTATGAAACTGGAGAAAAGAGGAACTCTAAACAAGAGTAGAGCTGCAAAGATTAGTCCTACTGTATATGTGACTAAACAAAAAGTTATCTGTCAAGATTAACATTCATAATTATACACATTAACCAACGATTATATTGCTTAAAGCTTAAAGGTCCCCTATTATACTGTTTTTCATCAATATATTATAGTTCTCAGTTATATACAAAACATGGCTCTCGGAGGAGATTCAGTTGATATGGTGGGCGGGTGTTACCTTGGTTGGTGATTGGCTAATGGTTACACAAGCCAAAAAACATTGTGACATAAAGTGGCCAAAATCTGATCAGCTCATTTTCAGATAGGTTTTTATATAAATGGATCAGGACAAAAAGTGAGCCAATATTTTTTCCTGAAACTTTCAGAATCTCTTTACACAGAGGGGACACATGTTGATGTATAAAAGACGTGAAAAAGTGGATTTAGCATAATAGGTGACCTTTAAGGAATACTTCATGAAGATGCAGTAATGTCTCCCACGTACCCATACTTCATGACGTGCAGATTCCACAACTTCATCACTTCTTTCTCTCCTTCATTGACATCTGTGAACTCATCCAGTTGCTGCAGGTAAGAAAAGATGTGAGATTAGGGTGATGCAAAAACACTGATGACTAACTACCATGCACCATGGTTATTCGCAGTGTAATTTATTGTTTGTTAAAACCTTCGCTGTTATCTCGACAAATACTCACATAAACACATTCTAATGACAATTGGCCATGAGAGCAATGGAACAACTTTAAAAAGCAATATTAGCAGAATCAGGGAATCAATACTAAAATATATAATTGTGTACGGGTGTTAGAGCAAGCTGAAGATGTGTTCTGTGTTGTTCAATAGTTGTTGCTCTGAGCATCTTTAAGTTATTTATGGGAAGAAGGACTGAGCCAAATGCTTTGACTCTTTGTTGCCATGGTAATCCGAAACCAAAATCTATATTCACTCAGTATGAACCTCCAAAACACTCAGACAAACCTTTTTTATGAAATTGTTACAAAAAATTAATGTTGTTGTCAATCTAAATCAAATGACAATAAACCTAAACGTGGCAGAACGTGACACGGGGATAAAACGGTAACACCACCCATCCCTACCCCTAATCAAGAACAACTGGGTAATTATACACAGGTGTAAAGACTCAGCCAAGGTGAGATCATAAGTTTGTTTTTCTTTGTGGGAAATTGAGCTTAAAGTGTGTGTGTACACCCAGTTCAACAGTGAGGCCAGAAACCAAACAGCAGATGAGTAATGGCTCCTCACCGTGGCAGTCTTCTCTCGGAGCCAGTCTGGATCCCTCTCGTCCTCGCTGTCCTCATCCATCTCCTGGGGCCGCAGGGGCATGCAGCTATCACTGTGGAAGTACAGGCGGTTGTGTCCGCTGACATAAGTCCTCTGCTGCTCCAACTCTCCGTCCTCAGTCTCAAGGAACTCTGACAGACTCGCTTTGATCCTTTTGGGCCTAGTGGACAGGAGAGAGAAAGCATATTTTTGTAATACTCTCTCCTTTATTAGATATTACATATGCTGATACGGAATACTGCCACAATCTCTTTGTCTTACGGCCCGTCCACACACAGGCATGAAAAACATCTTGAAAAATCTTGATGCTGGGCGTGTCTGAAGCTTGGCGATTTCACGCGCCTAAGGCGACCAACAACCAATCAGGAATCTCCCAGGAATCTCCCGCCCCCGGCATACAAAGCCGTCCATTCAATGTTAAAACGAAGTAAACTGGATATAAACTCCGCAAACCGGGGGAAAACCTACCAGTTTCACCAACTGTCTCTGCCACCTCCCTCCATGCCTGGTTCCTCCGGTTTAGCTCCCGGTAGGTGAACAGAGAGCAGTCGTAAAGGACCGGGACATTTCCTACAGCGATGATTAATTTATCCTCCATTTTATGACATATGGAAAAGACCTGCGGTATCTGCATACACGCGGTTTGATTGGCTAGCGCTTGTACTGGCGGGATTTGCATAAACGGGATTTGATTGGCTGATGCCAGCTTCGAAAGCATCAAAAGTTGAACATTGCTCAACTTTTGATGCTCACGATGCTTGCAAAGCCATGCGCTCCCCACAATGCAGTTCGGCGAAGATTAAAAATCTTCTACGTCACCCCATTCAAGTGAATGGGCGAAGCTTTGAAAGATTTTTTTCATGCCTGTGTGTGGACGGGCCGTTAGTCTGTTTTGAGCGGGCTCCCTGCTGATGAAAGCTCCTTGATGTTAATTTAATGAATTACTAACTCAACCAGACTGTGAAAATCAGATTTAACTGATAAGTTAATTGCATTGTCCAATTTGAGTTCAATTTAAACACTGCTTCTGAACGGAGGTCACAAGTTTACCTGCAAACCAGTATGTGAGTTACAGCCGTCCTCTTAACGGGGCCGTTGCGGCTGAAAGCGAAGCCGGGCTGGCTGTGGATGTCCTGAGGGTTGCCAACGTATGAGCCGTCATAGCTCTCATTGATGGACACGTCTATCCGCGCTCCTTTGGGGTGAGGCTGCAGAAAAAAAAACAAGTACAAAAAGAAAAAGGAACATCAGTGAAACTCTTAAAGAAATTTGCTTTAAAATTAGGGGCAGGTTATCATTGTTATACACGTGATTTCTCACTTAAGGGAAAGCCACACTGTGCTTTGGATTAAAGTGCTGTTCAGACAGAGAAACAAGGGTTCCCTAGGGAAGACAGCTTTGTAAGAGAGTAGAGAGGGTAAGAAAAAGGAGCGTTGAGCTGCCATTATAAAAAAGTAGGTATAATAGTTTTCCTAAACCCCTTGTTTATCTGACCGTGATACTGCCCTGCAGTCAGGTGCAGACAACAGATCTGTTTAAACTGTAAATAGCTCAGAATTAAGCTGCAAGGCAGATTACAGAGAGAGGATACAGGGCAGTCTCCCATGTCTGTATTCAAAAATGAATTATGTGAGGGTAGTCTCACTACCTGGCAGGCCAATAGGAGTTATTTATTGAAACAAAAACCTAGTAAAGATGCAGATTTGAGGAGCCTTTACAATGTGGCCCAAGTTACTCAGTAGACACATCAATAGTAACCTACATGGCTAATAATGTTATATATTTTTTAACTTTATTGGTCTAGCACATTTTTCTTATTGTGGCTATATATGTGTAACGACCTGCAATTACTGCTGGGACAATATATAGTCAGACCAAAGTAGTTATCGTTGTTGTGTCAAATGATCATATCATCACATATAAGCATATATTATGTACTCTGTTAAATTGTATTTGTTTGTCTTGTACTTGTGTAACAGACATATGTTAAGGACTGACATTCCACGGGGGGTAAAAGAGATTTTTGCAAATGGTTAAAGGACTGGGGGTTTTATGGTGTAATGGTGGGGGTGTTTAGAAAAGCCTAAGGTAGTTTATGGGTGGGACTAGTTGGCTGCTTCCTTTCATGAATATATAGTGTGACTGTTACTGTATTCTGGGTACAGAACCTCTTTATCCTTTGAAGATTAAGTTGTTCTGTCCCTGCATTTGAGATCGATTTCACTTGTGTTTTGACTTTCTTTATTAAACACAACAAAAGACAAACGTTATCAAAGAATCATTTATCAGTTTCCCTCAAGAGGATTAGAATTCCATCCACAATCGTGACAGGCCTAACTTAAACGTAGCTACAAATCAGGTGGCGTCTTGTTAAGATGAGCAACAACCACACACACACACCTACAAACAAACACATTGGGTTTCTTACCACGTAGTTGAAGATGAAGCGCGAGTGGGACATTTTGAGGTGTTTGAGCAGGCTGTAGAGTTTGCTGCAGTTCAGGGTACACCAGGGACAGTGAAGGTCATCTCTCGCTTCAGTTTGCTGCCTTGTGTTATTGTTGTACAAGAACTAAACATGGATATATTGCATTAGTTACAAGGTGAACAAGAGGCTCAGGTTCCATCAGATGTAAATGGATGATTCTATTCTATTCTAGCATAACATCAGCGTTACTGTCACATTTTGCTACACAGACCATAGACTGAGTGACACACAGGGTCTGAACAGTGAAACGTGTTTTTTGGCTACATTTATGAACATTGTACTAGTCTTGATGTACATTTATAAACCAGTTCAACTCTCAAAATGTGACAGTAATTCCAAACATGTGACATTATACGTACATTTTGAGCAACCTCACCAAAAGACTCTTGTTAATCAGTGTCCCAGGCCCAGTTGTGTTTCTTACTGTGTTGTGGTGTACCTGATAAAATATACGTAGCTTCTGCCGCGGCTCACACAGGACCTGCTCTTTCCTCGTCTGAATGTCTGTGCACACTGACTCTTTCACTGCTGACGGGAACAGATGAACAGGTTACTTCTTTGGACAATCGCCAAATCATCACTTTGATTTCACACATTTAAACTGAGACAAACAAGCACACATTTCCCAAACACTTAATACACAACATAGCAGGTTTCATCTTCATGTTAACGTTATTGCTTTTTAAACAATAGGTGATTTAACTGGTTTATTACACGTCGAACAGATAACATGACCATTGACCATGCAATATTTGGCTGCTTTTTGCTTTCATTCCACAACCGTTGTTAAGTTCAGTTTAATTAGAGGGGAAACTTTTCTTTTTTAATGTTTCTCATGGGATGCAACAGTGAGGGATATTAGAAACAAATTCCTCTGCTGTTGAATTAATGTTTCTCTGTGGCTTCATTAATGACCAGTGCTAAAGAGATCCTTGACGCCATTTCAAATCTTTGAGACCCTAATATACATATCCTCTTAGTTTATAATTAGAAACAGTATAACATAGAATTCTGCTGTATTTTTCAAACTAGTTGTTTACCAATGCATCAATGAATTCCCATAGCTCGTAAACAGTAGGCACACAATTTGTTTGATACTAATATACACAGACTTCGTGCATGACTTCTACTGACTTAGAGCCTTTTTAATTTGCCAGCAGTTACATAGTCAAGTAAATATTGCACAGACTCAACAGCAATGACTTGCTGGCAGCCTACTGCCAGATTCAGTTAGAAATAAACCATCCCACATTGGGCGGAAAAATCTAAAACCATGATCCATTTGGCTTTTTTCAGAGAATCTTGACTGAAATAAATAGATTTTATTGAGGCCTTTGCTTGGTATTATCTAGAAGCATTTGGAATAAGGCAGACATGTTCACTATGTACTATTCTTCCCATCATTCATCATATATAGACAGATGTGTTTTGCCCCTTGTTCTAAATAGAAACATAATATTTAATGCAATTCAAGTGATTTCCAGACAATGATATTTATATCCTCCTATTATTCTAATTCAGCCTCATCTTATAAGGTTCAAGCTACCCTGCATTGTTGATGTACTTACTCATGAGGGCAGCTCGGTGATTGCTGGTTCTGGTCTCCATGGGGCTGGAGCTGTCGGAGTTGCGTGTAGCAAGGGGTTTTGCTACTGGGGCAGTGGACTTTCCGCTAGCATCGCCTGTCCAACGCAACATGAACTGCAATGTGGGTCCCTGAGAAAAGGTCTCAAATGGTGGCCGTTTCTGCAGGACAGTAATAAAGAGTAATGGTCAGCAATGTGTTGATGTGAAGAGGAAAACAAAGACAAGAAAGGAAGGCTTACAGGAGGAAACCCTTAAACACGTTATGTACAAACCTCCCCCACCTTTCCATCGAGAATGGTTTCCCACGTAGCGCGCTTCTTGCTGACAGGGCTGTCCTCCATCCCTTGCATCGACACTTCGTACTCTCCATCCAACAGCTGCAATCTCCTGCAGATTAAAAACAATGCTTTATAAAAAAAGGTACAATCAAAGGAACGACAAAACAGTGATCTTAAAACTTAAATCTTACCTATTCTTATCAAAAACAGTCATCTGTGCAACAAAGGTCTCTGTGGTCTCTCCTTCTCTATGGGATGAACTTCTTTTCTCCTATCCCCTGTGTGCCTTGGCATTATCAAAAACAGTCATCTGTGCAACAAAGGTCTCTGTGGTCTCTCCTTCTCTATGGGATGAACTTCTTTTCTTTCTACTAGGTGCATCTGTAACTTCTTTGCACAAGAAAACAAAATACAAAAGTAGTGTGAGATATTTCATAATAAACCAGCAATTATTTGAGTTACATCTATCCATCTAGGGTGCCCACACTTTTTTGGCTGGTGAGCTACTTTTGAAATGGCCAGCTCACCGAGGTCTACCAACCAAAAATAAAATCCCAAATTGCAAGGGTTGCTGAATAACACGTTTTATTTATACATGGGATATGGGACTACAATAGGGCTGCAAAAAAACGACTAATTTGATAATCGATTAATCTATCGATTAATGAAACGATTAATCGACTATTCAGACTATTACTGTATGCCTTGCACAATTTCTCAAACGCTCTTATTTAGCCATCAACTTTTAGATTTAGCTTGAGGTTGTTTTAGGCATGTGGAAACTAACAATGAAGACAATAAAGATGAATACTTGATTCAAAAATACAAATTATTAAATTACTTAACAAATTGTGACAAAATAAACATTGATTTTTATTATATTAATAATCATATCTTCACATCAAAAGAAACAACAACTTTTTAACAAATCGTATAAATATCTGATGACAGAACTGTAAACAGAATAGCTAAAATTTAACAAAAAATAAATACTCATTTACCTCTTAATCATTAACCCATGTTGTATAATTGAGTTAACTCCGCATGTAATTGTGTGCTCAAAGTTCACAAGATCGAAGCATTTTACTGTAAAATGTTCAAAAAAAAATCTTCCCGGGGGGGCATACCCCCGGACCCCCCTAGAGGATGTGACGTCCGACCCCCAATTCATGTCTTTTGTTGAGATTTTTCATTTATTCTTTATATATAAAATGTCGCCTAAAATCTCACCTAGGGCAGCAAATTGTCTAGAACCGGCCCTGGTACTAGGCCTCAAGAGCCTTTCTTGTGCTGACACATTGAAACAAAATTGGCGGGGCGCACTTCGCACGCACTAAAAAATTCCACGCGCTCCGCTCTCACATTATGCTGGGCCCACGTGCCTTAGCACCGTTGCTATGACTCCATCCTAGGGGAAACACTGGATCTCGTCTGGATTTTTCGTGTTATTAACTCCTGAATGAAGTGGCAGGGAGGCCAAGGGAGGAGGGATCATGTCTATTTTAACGGAGCTGGATTTTTTTTTTTATGAATGACTCGCGATCTACCAGCATTGCCCCCGCGGTCGACGTACTGGGCACCTCTAGCATATGCTTGATTTACACTGCATGGCTCAGCCCGATTTACTTCAGGTACCAGCCCCTGGAAAAGCACAAGCGGGAATATATAATGATCGCAATAGCAATGCTGCATGAGAGTATAGGACGGTAGTGTATATGGCTTATTGTGCGTGCCATTTAAAAAACAACAATCAGTGGTAGGCACTGAGTTAACTCCAACTCCTTGTATCGGCTCAGCCACGGACGTATAAATAGACCCCAATACAGCGTTTGAGACGGGCCCCCATTTTTCCTAATGATTGTTGCTTAATGGTGTGAGAAGCCAAAATGGCTCAACTACTTAATAATGAAATTGCCCAGATTTTCTGCAGCTATGGGGCCTTAAAGCAAGCACACCAGGGTTCCACTTAACTCCACTTACCAGATATTCAGTCTTACTGATATAAAGGGAGGTAGAAAATACCTCCAACGTCGGCCATTTGTGCATTTTACAACTAGCTAACAGAAAAATAATAATCTTCTGATTTACAGATAAATCTTTCCAAATTAATGTCTATGGTAAAAAATATATTTGGGCCTAATGGCACCACAGGACAGACCTAGAAGTGATCATTTCACAGATTGAAAAATTGCATTTTCTTTTTTTTTTTTAAATGCAGCTTTTCTTGGGGAATGGTGGACGGCGTAGAACACAAACTTTTTCTAATGGAAAACCAAAAAAAAGAGTTGAGTTGAGCTGTGCTGTGCAATGCAGTGAAAATTTAGCAATCGTCTCCTTATGATGATCTCATAACAACATCCCAATGCAAACTGTACTTGGTCAAAACAGATAACAAAAGACTTCAATGTGGATTTCCTACCAATGTTCTCGTTGGCCTCTCCATTGACCAGGCCATTGGTATCCCTCCTTCCTGTGCGTGACACCCTGAACAGGAGCGAGTAAGACTTGACCATGTGGCTGTTGCTGGGCTCAAACTCATTGCTGGAGACGAGTAAGGAGGGGTAGGAGCCATGCTTGGTTTGGTTACTCTCAGGATTCAAAGGCACCTGCTTTTTACCTGTAGGCACTTGCTTTACGGGGCAGCTGACATCCTGAAAGAAAAAACAACCAAACTTAATTTAACAAACAGCACGAGTAAGTAAGACAACATGACTGGCTGCTCAAGTGAGAGACTGTGTTAATATGTTACTTTACCTTGCGTTTTTTATGGCAGACTTTGACAAGTAGTACCTCTAAAGACACAGAATTTTGTTCATTTTCTGAATTCTGAGATGGCTTTTCTGTAAGGAGAGAAAAGGTTCAGTTCAGTGTCAGTCCTTATATCCCTTTTAGATACACAACAACATAATATTAAAGTGAAACACACATGATTGTCAGAGCATAACTAGAGTCCAAACAAAACAAAAAACACAACTTTGATTTGATTTATGTTATCCCTTTGAACAAATTCACAACACGGTAAAAATCCTGCTCACCATCCTTATGGAAGAACCCAGTGAATGTTAGCTGTAGATGTGAAGACAAACTGAAGAGAAAAATACGAAAGTGAAAATAGGTCAAATCAAGCACTCATACTATTAACATGAATGTTCATTCTCATATGTTCGTAAATTATGTCAATACAGTTTCCCTAATAATTAAAGTCCCTTGAAAATACTACACCATTAGGAAGGGACACAACAATGCTTGTACAGTAGAGCTCTGTTACCTTGGAGAATCCTGCTCTACCTTCATCTTCTCCACAGTCTGCAACATATCATCCACTTTGAATGTTTTTCTAAGAGGAAAGATGACAAGTAACAAAGGTTCAGAAATAATACATTACAACTGTGACAGAGCATACATCGGATTAAACAAAGGAACTCTATTAATATGTCATAACTGAAAAAACATCATCAGAGTTTATACCTTCTGACATTTGATCGGCTGTTTCGATGAGACATGAAGGTGAGCGTCCTGTGCATAAATATGGGCTGAAAATTGTACAAAAAAGCATTAATTAGTCACTAACTTTTAGTCCGATGGGTAATTAATAATATGTACAGTAATTCACTCACTGCAATCAAATTCCTTGTGCGGAGGAATCTGTATATCTGAGTTGGTTCTGGAAAAAAAAGAAAGTGGTATTATGATATTTGGTAAATATCGCACTGCCGTTACTATGTTTCCTGGTTACGTTTAACCAGGAATCCACTTAAATCTGTAACATAAGCATAAAAAACGGGCTGCTCTCATTTTGACAGAGTGCTTCTGCCCAACAACAACAACAACAACAAGCTGCTAATCCCATCCTGAGTCAGCATCTAAATACGTCATCCATATTGTTGATTACACATGCCAAAATAAGGGGTGTTAACAGGTCCACCACCTGTATATAAGCTAAAACAGCCAAAGTTAAACTGACAATATAATAAACTATTTATTTCTTCCAGTCTGTTAAGTGCCACCCTTAGAACAGCTAAAATGAAATTAATTTAGTTAGAAAATAAATAATCAATATCTGGAGCTCCCTTAAGGCTGCCAAGTAGGGAGGCCTGTCAGTCAAATGCAGTTTTTGTAAACAAAATATGCAGCAGCAAAGATAAATAGGTAACAAAATGCTAATTGAATACACTGAAAAGTTATTCTCGCGTTACCAAGACAGAAAAGTGAAATTACAAAGTGAGGAGTGTTGAAATCTCACTTTCAAAGGCCTGCAGGAACAGCTCATGGTCGGCCTGAATCTGCTCCATCTTCGGCTTCTTCACAGAATTCATCATTGCTGATGAGGCGGGGTACACAGCGCCGTTAGCTTTGCAACTCGCCCCACTCATAATATAACCTGAGTTCTGCGAGTCAGACGACGGCACATGTTAACACACTCATCATTACAGAACAAATGGTGGCAATACAACATGTTAGCCGGTAGGCAAATACTCGAGTTAGCAGTCGAGCTAACTAGCTTGGGTAAGAGCACAATGCTAACATGTTAGTTAGCTTGGTATTCCAGCGAAGTATTCATCCGTGTTTTCACACTATGATTATCAAAAATCATAACATCGGCATGCCCTAAATGTCGGGCATAAATAAAGACAACCCACCCTGGCCGATGGCATTAATTGGTTAGCCTCGCTGCCTCCAGCACAAGCCTGGCAGACTCAGCAGCAGGAACCCATGAAGATGAGGAGGAGGCGACGAGACGCTGGCTAGTTAGCTAGCAATGCTAGCATGGTTTACTAGAAAACAAGCCTCTGTATGTCTGAGGTTCTCCAGCATTAAACTGTTATAAATAACGCTTTATATCGGAGCTGGTTGGAGTATTATGGATCAAATTATTTATTATCTTTGTGTAATTTATTCTCGGTTTGGGTTCCTTCAATTTGTACTGAACAACAGAGCAGGAGTCAGTTGTCAGCCAATAGGACGCGGACTGAGAGAATCCAGCACTGTGATTGGCTGCTGACCTCCGGAGATAACATACAACCCGCTCTCGCTTTCTGTGATTTTGCGGGAAATCTAGTTGATCAGAAAGCTCATCAAACTCAGCCAACAGCTCAGAGTCTCTTTCTTATTATTATTCACATGATACTTGTCTTTAAAGTTTGCAGTAAACCCTTATATATAGTATATGAGTCCAACCCATCATTCGTGTGTTTATTCTCCACCTCATTTCAAAATGATGGCATTATTAATGTTTTTATTTTTATTCTATGTCAATGTTCCCTATGGTAAAGAACTTTGTTCTGGATGTTTTAGAAAAAGGGCTTAACAAATACATTATCACATTTTTTAATTATTATTATATAGAGAATTGTATATAATTTACAGCATCATATGACATATTGGGAAAATTGCATTATATTCGTTTTTTATTAAATCTCACTATTGATTTAAATTGAACTATATAGCTGCATAAATGCATACTAAAAACACACACAAAAACGTCAAAAATTAATAGTCACACACCTTTTTTTCTAAGTTTCTGTAACTTATTAGTGTCAATTAATTGATCATATTATAAATATTTCAGTGCATTGTAAAGAGAAAAAGCCTACATTTAATTGTATCATATTAATAGATAACACACCTTATGTATTAATAAAATAAACATTATAAAAACAATACGGATAACATACTAAGCCTAATTTATTTATTTAAAAAAATAGTTATGTTATCCCCATTTCAATTTATTTAGCAGTTGTCTATTTAATTTTCTTTAATATCAAACTAATCACTTTGTTAGTAACATACAGAAACTGGCCAGAATTACATGTGGTCACAACGCTGCTCACACTGATCGTGTTTCCAGACGGAGCTATTTGCAGACAGAACCGGAAGCGATCGGCGGATCACAACTTCCACACATGTGTGTAGGAGAAAACCAGCCTCATTGCTGCAAGTCGTTGGGTATTCCATTATAAAGTTGACATTACTAGCTTTATTATCACCGAATAACTCGTAATAGCTGCGTGGACAAGATGGCGGAGATCGTTCAGCAGCGGATCGAGGATAGGGTCCCCGAGTTAGAGCAGCTGGAGAGAGTGGGGCTGTTCACCAAGAAGGAAGTCAAGTAAGACAACATCTGATTTACCGAGGGTTTCCAAATGTGTGTATTCAGCAGACAAACATCTCACATTTGTTGTGTTGGCAATTTACAGGAATAGGGATAGATTAAAGAGGAAAACTTGACAAAAACATATATTTTGTCACATTATTACTTTCTCGTTGCAAAGAATAAGTTCAAATTGGGACTGTCAGATTCCATCTTAAATAAACTTGTGTTTTCTTTTTATTATTTCAGATCCATAATCAAAAGAGCCACAGCTCTTGAATACAAGCTGCATAGGTTGATTGTAAATAAAGAAGACTTCATTGCATACATCCAGGTAGGGTGCCCTAATCATCATCTATAAGGTTTTTTTTGATCACATTGTTCAAGCTATGACTGATAGTGTTAAAAGTAATAACAACAATTTCGTTTAATTGCAGTATGAAATCAATGTGTTAGAGCTGGTCAAGAAGAGAAGAGTGGTAAGTGGCAAATGCTTTGTTTTTATATTCATATTAACTTTTTTTGTATACTAGTGGTACACTTTAACATACATGCGCAACAATTGGAGTGAATGTCACATCACTTGACCGTCTCTAACTTTACTTTTGCAGCACATACATTACCAGTTCAAAAAAGAGGAGATCGAGTTCCCAATCATCCATAGAATAAATAGTGTCTTTAAAAGAGCAACAAATAAGTGGAAGGTAATGTATACATTCATATTACATTTTTGGTGCGTAATAATGAAATCAATTCATTAATCTATTACAAGAAAGTATCAATATGCTTTGTCCCTTGACTCACAGTTTATTGTAAGCATAACTGAGCGAATAGTCTTCTCTCCACAGGGTGATGTGCAGCTGTGGCTCTCCCATGCTGCTTTCTGTAAGAAATGGGTATGTAATGATCTATTAATTTGATTGAAGTCCAACTCTGACCAAACACAGTGTCTTCTCATGGTAACAATGATCTTTAACTTGCTTTTTCTTCAGGCTACCAAAGGCCAGATCAGCAAAGTGTTCTCAGCCATGCTTGCTATACACCCGGACAAACCAGGTAAAGAAGATAATGCTTTTCAGACAGTTTGAACAAAGTGACTATAAACTGTGTTTTAATAGTGACACTGTAATTCTCCCTCTTTAAGCCCTGTGGATCATGGCAGCCAAGAGTGAGCTGGAGGACAGAAGTTCCTCAGAAAGTGCCAGACACTTGTTTCTGAGGGCTCTGCGCTTCCATCCAAACAACAAGAAAGTCTACCAGGAGGTACAATAAAATATATACTTGTTTCGTCTTATATTCAACACTATCACTTCCACTGTAATGAAACCTGAGGAGCTTACTTATCTAGTTTACTTCTACAAAGTTTAGTGAAAGGAGCCGTAGATGTGGTTGAAAGAGGGATGGGTATTTGTCAAATATTATTTTCTAATTGTATCCAACAACTTCTTTATAAGTACTTCCGTATGGAGCTGCTGCATTGTGAGAAACTGAGGAAGCAGAAGAACGACCTGGAGACAGCTAAGATGGACCTGGTGAGTGTTTCAAAATTCACCAAAAAATAAAGTAATACACACAGAAGCTCTTACTGTTTTCATTGCCTGAATACTCTGCTTCTCACTTCTTTCAGGGGGAATATGAGTTTTCTCCAGAGATTCTGAGTGGCAAACTGGCTGAGGTTGTGTATAGAGATGCTACAGGGAAAATCAAAGGTAGGATTTTTCTAAAATAATATCTGATTCTGTTCCAGAACAAAACCACCATAAAATTGTACATTTCATATTTAATTTTCTTAAAACATTTAGTATATTTATATTTTGAGTAAGAAAGTTATGCATTAGACATAAGCTTTGTCAAAATATTTGTGTACGTCACTTTTTTTCACTTGGCAAAGATTATACACATAACCCCTTGTATAACCACAATCTAATTTGTTCACACATTGTTTCCCCCAACATCACTCATTATGCTAAACTATGCTAACTGGCGGTGACCACTAGCGTCACAGCGATGATACAGACTGGAAAGTAGTGTCAATCTATACATCCAACTTGCTGTAAAAAAGCTATTCTAAAAATGTCCAATCTCCGTTCATCAACAGAAATGGCCAGATTGAGACATCTAACCTTTGAACCACTGCTCTTTTTGTCCAACAGAAGCAGAGTTTGTCATCTCACTTCTGAACATAGCAGCTATCTTTGACTTCACCAAAGAACTCCAGGACTTCATCCTGCAAGAGTAAGGCAGCAGCTCACTCAGCCACACAGCATTCATGAACTCACACAGGACTTCATCACTAAGCATGAATGTACCTGCTCCCCTCCTCTTGTATTGCAGCTTACAGGATAACTACACAGAAGACAGCTTGACGTGGGACTTCATGGCCAAGAGGGAGCTGGAGGCCCCGGGGGCCGGGGAGGAGCTGCACACCGCCAAGGGCCGCGCCTCGGATATCAACCGCAGAGAGGAGCGCTGCTGCCAGGTGTATGAGGAGGGGGTCAAGAGCCTCAACACCGGTAGGTCATACATCCACAGTGAGCAAGTGGACATAACTGGGCTATTTTTTCAAAGGCAAATGTTGGATTGAGGTTTGATTCATAGTTTTGATCAATGTATTACTTCAGGGGCCTGTGGGGTTTAACAAGTATATAAATCGCCTTTGGATATTTCAATTGAGGTTTTATTTAGAAAAGAAGAAAATCTTATCCAGGCAGCCTGAAAGTTTCAAACAACCTTAAACTGCCTTTCTGAAATCTATGCTGTATTAATGCCCTGCTTGCATATACCCTGCCAACTCAATGTGTCTATATAACAAACCCTTGCTGTGCTCCGTGTCTAGAGCCCATGTGGACTTGCTATGTTGCCTTCTGCTGGGGGAGGCTGAAGAGGAAGACCAACGTCCAAGAGCTGAAGGAAAAGGTAAGTGCGTTTACACTGAAAGATGTCAGTGGATATAGTATTTTTATAGGTGGCTGTTCAAGGGGTAAATCCTGATGTGCATCTATGTATTTGTGTGTAACAGAGGAATGAGAGGCAGCTGGGAGTGCTGCAGCGTGCGCACGACTCTTCACTGCTGAAGGAGGAGTTTTACACCACCTGGGTAAGATAATGACTTAATTAAATCTGTTAACCTGTTAGGCCCCAAGCCTGTTTTTCAGGTTTCAGGCTCGAAAATGACATTCCCAGAACAAAGGACCATATCTTCCCTTCTAAAAGGGTTAAGTTAACAATCTGTTTTCTCAAAGTAATGATAAACCTGTGAGTTGGATGTAGAAAAGTCAGAATCGATATAGATGTTTTTTATTTTAAAGAAAATTCAGATTGAACATGGTAAAAAACTGTAAATTATAGTGTCCGTCCAAAAAATATTTTGTACTTATAGTGAAAACTAACCTTGGATGATGGGTTAGTAGACTAAAAGCTTTAGTAATCCAAAGTACAACATATAATAAGTACCCTGTATCAAGATTGATGCAAAACAAGTGATATTTGACCTTTTTAGACAGATTTAGCAAAAAAACCCTCTTCTGGGGCCATTTGGGTGGACTTGACCTATCTCTGGCCCCCCTTGGTCGATTTTGACATGTGACATCTCTTTCTGACGGTTAGAGCCAATAGAATCCAAGGGAAATCGTCCCGCACACACTCATGTTAAAAAAAAGGTGGCGTCTCTGCGCATGCTAGCTTTCAGCAGAGGGGAGAAATATCCTGCAAGCAATATCCAGGGTTCGTACGGGTGCTTGAAATCCTTGAAAATGCTTGAAATTTGATGTGGTGTTTTCAAGGTTGGGAATGGTGCTTGAAATTGAGATAAAGTGCTTGAAAATGTAAATGCTTTACTTTTACAATACATTTCTGTCTGACTGAATAGTTTGCTTTTTAGATTAAAAGAAAATAATTGCTTCGCTTTTTCATAAAACAGCTCCGCTCAGGCCTTCCCGCGCTAAGCGCGGGACCTACAAGTGTTTGTGTTACGTGTGACCTGGGCATTCTGATGAGAGTGATAGATGACAGTGTGCCAGGAGGTTGCAGTTTCAACGAGCGTTGGCTAGCAGAAGACAAATACAAGCCATGGCTAAGACGAGGGTCAAGCCCACGAGTAGCCTCCTGCAAAGTTTGCAACAAATAACGATGCGAGAGTCTGCGCTGACGAGCCACATGAAAGGTACGCCGTAGTAGAGCATTTTAGATTAGGCTAACTTTGCATGTTACGTTTATTTGAGCTAACGTTAGCGAGCTGAATAGCGAACTCGATTGAGGGATAATAATAATTGCAGGGGAAAATCATTTCAGAGGAGCGTACCTATGTTATGTGCGTTACAACGCCATCGTGTGGTTTTCAGAGGATGAAGCACTCACTTGTAATTCAACCCAGTCTCACGGCATTTCGTGTATAGGTCACGAAATATTAATTCTATTGATTCGACACAGGGAGCGATTTTGAAGCAATGTATGTCTACTGGAGGTATGTTCGTGCCTCAAACCAATTCAAGTCAGGAGGACGTGATTATAAAATCACATATTTATACTGGGAACACGTCATTGAATAAATAATGCATTTGCCAGAATGAGACAAGGAAGAGGCTGGAATGGTTTTGGCGTTAGTCCCCGATTTGCAGGATTTCATCAGGAGGGGGAAGATACCGCTCCGAAGAAACCCCCGGGGTCGTAGACACTGGGTGGTGATTACGTAGGGTGGACGGTCTGGAGGGAGAAGTTAGCTTGTCCTGTAGGAAGACGGGAGGCGAGAGGGGTCGAGGAGGGTTCGTTTTGATCACCTGAAAGACAGCTGACAAGAGGAAGAGCAAATAAAGGATTAGCGGGTGCAACGATAGGCTTCGTGAGAATGGGAGAGAGCAGTGATTGTGTTAGACTGGGAGTTGACGCGCGCCCGAGTCACTTATATGAGGAGGAGAGGTAAAGAAGTTGACGTTTAATANAAAAGTACACCATTTACCTCTGACTTATGTTTACTGCCAACCTAAAAGTACCTCAAAAATAGTAATCAATAATGTATTAAAAAGTTATTTGGCTGATTGTTTTATATTTGCTCAGCCAGGTTATATGGGATGCCCAGTCTACGTACAGATCACTAATTTTGAAATATTAAACTTAGTTTTCTTTTCTTTAATTTTTCATCCTCGTGTAGAAGGCTATCACGAAACACACATTTGGTTGTTTATAGCATAAAGAACATCTGATTTAATGTGAGGTAGGGAAATAATCATTTGAGTATGTGTATATAAATATGTAATTTACAACAGCTGTAAGATGCTTGAAAAGCTGGAAAATGCACCTTGAAAATGCTTGAAAAGTGCTTGAATTTGACTTTGGAAAAGGTGTAAGAACCCTGAATATCAAGCAATGAGAAAGCTGTTTTATTGCTCATGGATTATCAGAACATTTCAAAGGGGACACATTCACATTGGATTAACCTATGGATTAACTACAGCATCGTTTTTATCGTTTTAATGCCATTGAAGACCAGTTTAGACCAGACAAAGACGAAGGTAAGCCATGTTAGCGTTGTGGGCTACCTAGCGCCACTTGTTTTGATGTACGTTTTTGTTGATAACGTCGCAAGTTTGTATCTTTCAGTGTTGAGGTGGGCACCGTTAGATTCTGTGTCTTTACGATCATAAACGATGTGTTGGATGTGCACCTAGGATAAGTAATAAGTAGGGATGTCCCGATCACCTTTTTTTGCTCCCGATCCGATTCCGATCATTTGAATTTGACAATTTGTCGATACCGATCTTTCCCGATCCGATCTTTATGCAATGCATTAAGAGAAAAAAAAAGCATTCGAGTTGTCCCTTAAGGTTATTTTTTTAATTTAAATTGGATATTCTATCCAACATGGATATAGCTTCTTTTTTTCACAGCANTTAAAATAATAAAAGGCTTGCAATATTTCAGTTGATTTGTAATGAATCCAGAATGTATGACATTTTTGTTTTTTTAAATTGCATTACAGAAAATAAAGAACTTTATCACAATATTCTAATTTTCTGAGACAGTCCTGTATATGGGATGCCCAGTCTACGTACAGATCACTAATTTTGAAATATTAAACTTAGTTTTCTTTTCTTTAATTTTTGATCCTCGTGTAGAAGGCTATCACGAAACACACATTTGGTTGTTTATAGCATAAAGAACATCTGATTTAATGTGAGGTAGGGAAATAATCATTTGAGTATGTGTATATAAATATGTAATTTACAACAGCTGTAAGATGCTTGAAAAGCTGGAAAATGCACTTTGAAAATGCTTGAAAAGTGCTTGAATTTGACTTTGGAAAAGGTGTAAGAACCCTGTTTTATGTATGCACCACGAAACAAAGTCAAATTTCTCGTATGTGTCAACCTACCTGGTAATAAACCTGTTTCTGAACAACATTTTTGATATCCTGCTTTTTTCACAATTCATCTATTTGAGTTAGTATCGGCTTTAATATGCAAGGTCGGTGCATCTCTACTTTTAGGTTCTCTAATTATTGTTCTGTTCAAGTTCACTTCAGACACTTCCTCCTGTGACATAAAGCACTTAATGTTCAATCTGTAAATGAGCTCTCTCGAGAAATTTCAAATGTCAGAATGTAACAAACTCCACTTGAACATTAGCGGTAGGGATCCTCTTTGTAATTAGCCCCACATAATACACTTAATTGGTCTTTGATTTGTCTTTTCGGACAGGCGACGAATAAGTACGGAGTGGAGTTCTCCGGTCCTGGCGGTGTGTCCAGCCGGCCCAAGCTGAGCGGTCCTAAACTTCTCTGCCAAATGAAGGAAAACGTAGAGGTGGAGACGTTGACCTCTGACCTCCAGCCCTTCTCATCTCTGCCCTGGGCCTCCCAGTTGCCAATGAGTCAGCTGACCTCTGACCTCGGCCCGTACAGGACCTGCGCTGTGGTGTCGTCTGCAGGGTCGCTGCGCTACTCAGGACTTGGCAAAGAGATAGGCGAGATATATTTTTTTCCTCATTCTGTTTATTGTATTAAAGGACCCCTATCATACTGTTCTTCATCAATATATTATAGGTCTCAGATATATACAAAACATGTCTCTGAAGTGTTTGGCTCCAAACACCAAACAGATCATTGCAGCATCCCATNACAAACTAGGTTACGGGACGTCGTTGACTGACTAGGCTTACGACGGAACCACTTTTTTTCTTCCGATATAGGTACAACCTAATCTTATAGGGTTAAATTTAATTTATTATATTGCGAATTCGCCTGTGAAGCTTACGAAAAAAAAAGAGACATTACGGGTAACGTTATTTCTAGCTAGCCCCCTTTCTAGCACCCATTCAGCTGTTTAACAGGTTTCAAGTTTTACTGAGCCCTTTAGCCCTAGCCTTCGTTTTTCCCCTAGTCCCTTAGGGATGATAAATGAATAAGCGATCCCCACGGTGTCGGTTGTGTAGTCAAATACTAGCATTTCTGGTGTCCCTTGATTGCCACGCGGCGTGGAAGTTGTGACTTTCTATGGTTGAACGCCTTGGCAATTAGTTGTTTTTTGATGCGTGTTTGGTTCAACGCGGAATCATATCGGGGTGTATGCCGATTGTACGAATTGGAGCAGAAACCCCAAGACAAGATTTGGACCAGAGTGTAACCCGTAATTTTACTAATTTTTGCTCCGCACATCAATTAGAGTATCCCAATTGGTTACAACTTACAACAGGGGAACCTTTATCAAAAGACCTATTTAGGTCCTCGTTATTTTGTCGAAAAGAGTTACGAACTAATAAAGGTCCGCCAAAAAATGTGGAAAAGGTTTCTCAGTCTTAAGTTCGTGAAAAGTTCGTAAAACGTTCCAACCCGTAAAAGCGCGAAAGTTCGGTAGAATCGTCGACAACATTTAATGTAATAACATACTATGGGTGTATGAGTTTAAACTAATAAAAGGGATGGGAGTGTAATTTATCTACAAGAAATACGAATTTTGTTAGGTTCTACACCACACCAAAAGCCACTATCCGGAAGAGGGGCCTCCTACTTTTTAATTTCTTTTTCTTTTGATTCAAACTAATAAAAGTTTTATCACTTTTAGACATGCATACCTGACACCTACGGGTATAATTGGACCGACTCGGTTAATATTTTGGGTTTAGTCGGTTTATATGAAAAGGTTATGTAATAAACTATATAAAACTATGAACATCCCAACCGTGTCATTTGCATTCAGTCTCGCCAAATTACCCAAAACACATGAAACTCGCAGGGATGTAATAAATTATGGAAATCAATGAGGTGCTACACCTACTACTACAACTTTTAGATTAGCTCACAATTTAAGTCTGAAATCCAAGGTCGGACCCTCAATTTTAAGTGTGTCGAATGGGAACGTCATCTATAGTTTCAGTAAAGTTGATCGACGTGGAAATGGTATACGAAACTCTCTTTTTGTGGCAAAGTACTCGTTAAGTAAATTTTGTATAGTATAGAATATAAGACTTTACCTAGGGGTTCGACGTGTTCACTGATGAAAATGACAGCCGATTGAAAGTGGATATAAACTCCTACTGTGAAAAGATGAAAATGACTCCCTTGTACAAACTTACGTCCTGAAAATGGGCACTGTCTCATAGGAATGTGCCCATGAAATAATGATTCATGTCTAGACTCATGAAATATTAAAAGTGATGTTCTAGACTTCAATTGAACATAAAAATGGAAGTTCATGTTATAAGCGACTCCATTGATAAGGTGGAGACCAATCGTCAGTAATCGGACCTAAATCGGTGGGTTTTAGGTGCCGTCTCGACGTATTTTTATCGAGTGTTACCATTTTTCACCTTTTATTACTAAAGTTTACACATGCTTAACTAAAATAACATTAAACTTGAATGAGTTCCCTGTGGACCTGAAATATCGTAGAGTTTCCCCTTCCTGCACAGTAAGGTTATGCTACCCGTAATTTCGTTTACATCAACCAATGAACATATTGTGAAGTTAAATATATATATTTCTGTCAAACCAAAAGTAGACAAAGTTTATTTGTCTTTCATAACGAAAGTCTTATAATTTGAACAAACCCCGTTTTAAAGGTCTACTATTTAGTTTAGGCGGGCCTTGGGTCTATTATGTTTGCTTTTTACACAGAAGCCAGTTAACTGACTAAAGCCTACATCTCCCGTTCCAGTGCTAAACCCAATCCGTGCCTTTTGTATGATGGTCAATAATCTTTATGTAACGAAGTTTTAGGCCGAACACCAGTTAGTTATCCTATATAAAGCACCTGGATATTGCTGCTTTACGGCCACTCTGACCCAAACTTATGTTCACTCACGAAGTAGGAGCTTTTTGGGTGTGCCCTAACCGCCACACTATTGTAGGTGTTGCTATCCATGCGAGGGGAACTTTTACTAAAGGGGCACGTTAATAATAATAGGGGAGTTAGCTCAAGCGAATAAGTGAGCGCATATGCAATCGAGTTTAATTTGCATTGTACGGTTTCCAATCGGATTAAGATTTTACGAGATGATGCCGCATCGGAAAGTACACCGAGCACGTCGCGTCCTGAGCAGCGTAGCAATAAAACAACGTTTGAACGTCACTCTACCGATGAGCACACCGAACTGGGAGCAGACATCGGTACCGAACACATAAAACAGAAGACGATCCGGGTTGCGAGCAACCTTTGAACGTTGCGGACGTGTGACAAGTAGTATAGTGGAGAAGTAGTCTTACCGGGCCCAGTGTGCAGTTTGTGTTTCTTGTGAACATCCCAGGGGCGCGTATCGGGCCTTCGGACTCGCCTCGGAAAAATACTTTTCGCTTTCGTTAATAAAAGAAAATTTAGATTTTTCCGTTTTGGATAAGGTCAGTCCTGTCTTTACATAACATTTTCATTGTAAATGTAAAAAGTTCGTGAATAGATGTTAAAGTTCGTGGTAGGGCGTTGGAACTTTTTGTGGTGTAGTTTAAAGGTTCCGTAAAAGGTTCCTACAAGGGTTCGGTTGGCACGCTATTGGGACCTATAACGAACGCCTATAAAGAGGGGGAGACGGCTTAGTATTCGGTACGCCGTCAAACAAAATAAAGCTTATCAGTACTCGTTAGCTTACTGCTACAATTAGACACTGCGCCCCGGCCCACCCTGTTGCCGGATTTGAGAGAAATAGGCAACCAGGTCTATGAAAACAAGCCCCAAAGAAGCAACACATACATGATGTTGTGTAATTTGAAACCAAAACTAAGGCCTCAGGATGACTTTAAGACTTGAACATGGTCATTTTTGTTTTTTAATATTGAATAAAAAAAAAATGTTAAAGTATTTTTTTCTCCCGATTCCGATCTTTTGAAAATCACGTGATCGGCTCCGATCCCCGATCACGTGATCGGATCGGGACATCTCTAGTAATAAGGGAGCTAGGAGTGATTATCGGTGCAGTAATAGGTTAGCATTTTTCGCTCAGGGGTCATTTAGATGCTTCTTATGAGACTTGTTTTGGTAAAAATTGTTTGTATCGTCAGTTAGCTGAGATTATTCCCGTTAATCTGGTATAACACATTAATAGGTTCTTAAATATTAAGATCCCCTGAGACACAGTGTCATGAAAAAAAAAAGTACCCGCTGGCGGGGACCTTGGGGTTAACAGGTTAATGGATTTACAGTCTCCCTTCATTGGAACACTGTCTGATCAAATGTCTGTTGACAAAAAGCATTAGTGTAGCTTGATTGGCGTTGTGAGAACAGTGCTATTTAAGCATATCCGGAGGCCAATAATTGTTTTGAATGATGGTCGGTTTCAGTCAAAGTACAAAGGGTTCAGGTGTGCCTGGCAAGAGGACCAGAACAGGGTAAATAGGGAATGTGATGTTGGCCTTTCGGTTAAAGCCAAGGTTGTTTCTATAAGTGAAGAATAACTTCTCACTGTCCAATAATTTGTATCCACTCCAAATGACTAGTTCATTGGTATTCATTCATTAATGACTGTATTAAGTATTTATTTACCTTTTTAGATACAAAGCTTAAATAATAAATTAAAAAAGAGGAGACGGAGATCTAATTGTGATTTACATTTATTTTATTTCAATTTTAAAGTTGAAGATCCTGCTCTCATCTGGAGATGATGAGGGAGCGGCCAGCGTTGCCATGGCTGCCACGCAGCGCTACAGCAAATCAGTGTCAGTGTGGAGCCTGAGTCTGCGGACGCTCATGCAACTGGGGAGTGGAGATGTGGGCAGGCTATTCCAGGAGGCTCTCACACACACCAATCCCAAGGTACACAAAACACACACACTTTTACTCTACATAATATTTCCTCTATTACATCCAGTTTAGTCATGTTGTTTGCTTACATTAAACACACACACACACACACACACACACACACACACACACACACACACACACACACACACACACACACACACACACACACACACACACACACACACACACACACACACACACACACACACACACACACACACACACACACACACACACACACCACTGCTGTATAAGTGGGTCATCTCCTTGGCCCAATTAGGATCTATTTCAATATGTCAAAGTTATTAAATAGGCTTCAGCTGCCTCCTTCCATATGTGAGGATACGGTGTGTGAAAACTACTAAAATTAGAGGGAAAACAGGCAGGATAACGATTTAACCCTACACACGAAACGATAGATTTTTTTAGAATTGTAAGCTTAGGTGGGATCGTGAACTAATCATTAAAAAATCCCCTGCAGCACATCAGATATTTGGGCTTAATCATAATTGTTGCCTTGTTTTTGTGTTACACCGACACCATTAATGTATAATGCTGTATGTCTATGAATATACATGCTTCGTCTCAGCCTTTACAGAAATAAGCAGAATAGCTGGTTATTGTTGTGGTGGCTGTTTCACAAGACTAGCAGTGTGAGGAGGATTACTACACTCATTAGGCCTTTTCCCTCAAGAGAAACTCTCTCCTTAAGTGGTGGGAAATGGTGTAAACCCTCAGAGAATGTCAAACAATAAAATGTTTCCATATTTCACAGCAGAGAAGGCGAGCTTAGTAAAAATAGATGACGTAAAGGCACGTTGACATGGAACCAGCTGAGAACAAAGAGAGGGGATTTGTAACTCAGATGCTACACTAGGTTACTGACTAGTTTTCTCTCCATATAATTGGAAGAAACCGTTCTTAAGTCTTGAAGCCTTAGTTTGATCTAAGCTTGGCAAGTTTAGGTATATTTGCTCTAAGTTTAGGATAGGATGGAGATATCATACACCACTGCTCAATGCTACAGAAAGCAACACTGACAGTATGCTGATTAGAAACCAACTGATGGCTAAATCTTTTCCGTTTTGTCTCGACAGGAGAGTCTTCCTCTCTGGCAGCTGCAGGTCCAGTGGAGCGTGGCCAACCAGAGTCCTGAGGAGACAGAAGCTGTCTTTAAGGTAGTTCATATCAACACACCTGATTCTCTTTGAAACTAACTGCTGCTGCTCCTCATATCTAATGCTCCTTTGGCAGCATTAGCAGGTATGTATCTTTTCAGTGATAACTAACTAACAGGTTGTAAACTTAGCACAGATTTACGGGTATTTGTTTGCCCTGTAACAACGCTTTTGGCTTAGGTGGAAAAGCAGGCAGTCATTATTTTGGTTAGTTATGGAATATGTTGTACACAGACATACTGAGGTCAGAAAAAGCAGGTTCTTTTCTGGATAATACCGGCAGGTGAATACTTAAAAGATGAAATGGAATCGATTAATAGCTCCTTACATCTGCAGTGTTTTGGCCTCCGAAATGAGGATGCCTTGCAGACAGTGTGTTCTGTGTTTGTTCCCAGAGAGGTCAGCTGTCTGCAGTATCGGCTGTTTCCATGGAGATGAAAGAGAGCTACCTAGATTGGTCATTCTCCACCGGAGGCTACAAGAAAGCAAGGAAGGCCTTTACAAGGTAAAAACATTTCACTTTGTCTGCTGCTGTTTAATTTAAATGATGAATAACAGGAAAGGGAATTTAATCAGTCCCAAAACACTGGTGTGAATACAAAATAAAGTCTGGAGTGTTTCCTGTAACAAAGCTGTACATTTTAAATTAAGAAATGTTTTATTTTCTTCTGTAGCTTACAGGAAAATCGTCCCCTGTCCAAGGCCTTTTTCACCACAATGATTAATATTGAGAAGGAACAAGTGAGTATAGAAATTACTTTTTGTAACGTGTAAAATCTCCTGCATAACCTGCACCTCAATCTTTAGGTCTGAGGTGGAGAACAGATCATGTGACAATAAGCGGAAGTTCGATTTACAAATTGTTACAGATCTTGCGGAAGACTTTGAACAAAAACCAAGAAATTGTGGGGACAGTTATTTGGTGAACTTGATATAATTTGTACTACCAATAAACTTAGACAATCCTGAGCTGTAAACGTTGTTTGTTGTTCCAGGAAACTCCAAAGATGAACTTTCTGAGGGACTACTTTGAGAGGGCCCTGCAGGAGTTTGGTACCTCAGATGATGGTGAGCAGAGTTTAAATTCCTCAAAGTAACTAGAGACAAAAGGAAGAGTAACGTTTGTTTAAAATATTTATTCACAAAATCCTGGTAATCAAGTATAGAGGACTAAAATATAACAAGACGTGTGTCAATGCCAAATACAGTATTAGTTATATGACCAGATATAGAGTGGAGGAAATAAGTATTTGATCCCTTATATATATGTCAATTTCTGGATTTTCTTTTTGATATTCTTACTCTCACTGTTAAAATAAATCTACCATTAAAATGATACTGTTCATTTCTTTGTAAGTGGGCAAAGTTACAACATCTGCAAGGGATCAAATGCTTATTTCCTCCACTGTAGCTGACATCTGTTCACAAAATACATTTAAAATACCATCTTAGACTTGAAATGTATCTGTGGCTGGATCCCAAACACACTTTTAATCTGGTTTCAATTCCAAAGGAAACCTTTTTAATTGGGATAAATGAAAAAAGCCTTGTTGGGTATCAGATTGTTTTATTTTCCTGGCACTATCTTTCCTTAAAATGTTTTGTTGTTTTTATTTCTCTGAAGATCTGTGGCTGCAGTACATCCAGGAGGAAATGGGAACCTTTGGTCAGCCAGAGAACAGTGGCAAGATCCACTGGAGAGCCATGAAGTTCCTGGAGGGGGAGAGCGTGGAGAGGTTCACCTGCAGGTTTACTCTGATGCAGACTGGACACTTATGAGTCAACTAAAAAGGTCCAAGTAGTGTCGTAAGTTCCCATAGCAACAGCCAGTGTTCAACAATTGTGTAGAAGTTTATCAGCAGGGTCATGGTTGGTGCTATGACCATCTATGAGTTGTTTCATTGCCTTCAGGCCTGTTGAATATTCTTCAATTGTTCCAGCATTGTTGGGTAACATGTTCTTGAAAGGGCAGTTGTATTTTGCAGCTGTAATTTAAAACTTTCCATTTACGACAGTTTGTTACCACATTTGATACCATACTGATGTTGGTAGCATGTAATATGGTAAGGATGTCCATTTTTATAGAGTTCCACATTTATTTGAAATGTTGTGAAGCCAACTTTGATGCTGTTATGATATTAAAACAGTCTTTCAATATGTCCTGGTCCCTCTGAGACATTACACATGTACACAGATAAACACACTTTCTCTAAACTCTGGATTCACACAGCAGTAGTTTTTAATGACCCACCACTTCTTCAAATAGTTATCTTGACAGGAATAGTTGGTTAATTAAGTTACTATGACAAAACATCCTTTATCTTCTTGAATTCACAAATGTAACCAGTAGGTGCAGTCGGTACCAAGAATATATTTCAAACTCCAACCCGAAAAAACAAATACAAGCAGTAGCACTTTGAGACATCCATCACGTCTATACAATAATTCAATGGCCAGCTACAAGAACTGTCCATAAATATATATTTATAACTACTTTTTAAGGACACTTCAAATTGTCGCATATCCCTGCAGAGGCACCCTCAGTAATGTTTAAGCTAGGAGGTATAACATGACAAATGTAGGATTTAGAGTCTAATAGTGTAGATAATACATACAATTGTATCGCAAAGGGATTTTAGGATGCAATTTCTTTCATTGGACAATCTCAGACAAATGAAATATCTTTACAGGCTTGGTAAAAGTTATCACAAAACGTACTCAAAAATAATAGTCACTAACTATTGAAATATGTTTATAGCAGAACTATGATGACAGTTAAGTAAAATATCAATAAACAATGTAGTTTTAAATTCAACACTATTAAAGAAGCTCTGCACTCAGACACTAGTTCCTCCTGTTATCTCGTCAGTCCTTGAGAATATTAGTGCAAACTTAACAAATAATATCGTTACAGTTAAAACAATGTGCTTTGAGGCAGAAGTTATGGCTAATTATTATTTTCATTAATGTTCCCTTTTGAAAAGTTTTGAATCACGATGTTGAGGCATTTCCTAGACACATACAGAAGTATTCTCTATTTAATTGGATTATGAATAACTTTTTGAGGTGTTTTTTCCCATCATGGGACACATGACACAAAGACAGTGTGCCCATGTAGATGTACCCAATGTGTAAAAATCCCTCATTACATGTCTGGTCAATGTTCTCAACCACACTGAACCCTAATGTCTGAATCTGGTCAGTCCACCCCTTCACACATCATCAGAGCTTCTTGAAAAAGACGTAAGTAAAGAGTACCAATACGCCTGTGGACAGAAGTCCAATCACACACTGGTGGATGGTGATGATGTCCTCCAGGGCGTGGATGCGCTCCTCCATGGCGTTGGTGTGAATGTAGTCATAAATGGAGGCCCCGATGCTCCAAATCCCCCATACAGCATCCACCAACGCTTTCATGGTGGGAGAAACCATCGTGAGGGGCGCCCGTATCCGCCACCACTGCACTGCATGGAGAGTGAGGAGAGAGCACTGTGTGGGCACACTAATATCCACCAAAATACACATCAAACATGAACAGACCATGTGATCCTGAGTGACTCCATCCGAGAAGATTATAAAAAATAGTAAAATAAAGAGACCGTGTGAATAGTTAAACTTCTGATCAACAAACCATCTTTACACCAATGCACTCTTTTTCTAAGAAACATTTTTTGAAGTATTCAACTTTTAATCAAGGTGAGTGTTTCTCTTTGATGCTTTTTTAAAGTTCTACTTCACTAAATTGCAGAGGCACGTATTGCACTTTTTATTCCACTTGATTTATTTTACATGTACAGTTATATATATCTGCACATGTGAATTTAATTAAAAAAGTGTATTCTGAGTATAAAATAAAAGAAAGAGATAAGATAGTAGTACTTTATTGATCCCAATTTGGGACATTTTTGTGTTGCAGGAGCATAAAGACATGGCATTGTGCAATACAAATGAAAAGACTAGAAATAAACAAGAAAGTAGAAAATATACATGTTGAATTTACAAATTAACAAGATATAAAGCAAGTTATTATATTCACATAAGTATGTGAGAGATGGAATATTAAATATTAAGCTGAATATATGTATGTAAAATGTACAGTGTGATTTTAAGTCCAAGAGAAACTATACATTAGAACTTTCTCAGGCTATAAAGTAAATGTACTTCAAGTTGTTGCACTAATATTCAATAGATTTAACACTGAAAGCGGTAATTCTCTTTATAATGTCAGTGCGTTATGTTGACAGTAAAACAAACAAGATTGATTGCTTGTAATGTGTAGTCTTTATCTGCTTTAGCAACTGAGTCTTTCTGCCTTAAACGCAAAGGGGTCTTTACATACGTCTCCCTCTATCTCTGCACCAGTAAACTGACTACTGGCCCAGTACTAAACTAGTTTCACGTGATCTGACATGAGATTAGAACATATAATAACAAGACGAGGATTGTGTATAGCCTGTATGCGATGTCATTCATTTACAGAGAGAGACTCACCGCCGGGTGTCAGATGTTAATGTGATGGTGAAGACGATGAAGAAGATCCGCCCTGCTGCTGCCGGAGTGATGACACGATGCGATGTTTAGGAGAAGCCGGGTGTGTTCCTGTCAGGTCGCCTCCAGAGTCGGACATTGCTGTTTGACGTCGAATCAAACACTTCGCTTCCGGTCAAACCTTTTAAAATACGATTCATCTATTTCCCAAGCAGTGAGACGATATTTTAGTAACAAAATGTGGCCAAATGCATATAAAAAGAACACGAAAGAAGGAGTGTGACAGAAAAAAAGGTTACATCTGCAACTCGGGTAAACAATTCAGGACAAAAGTTTCAGGTCTTTCAACAACCAATTTCCGGTATTATTGTGGGCTTGTCTAAATTAAGCAGCTGACTCAAACCATTAACCATATGATAGCGTACGTAACCAACTGAAAGTGAAGCATGACACCGAGAAACAAAATTATATTGTAATAGAATGCAACATGTAAAAGTATGATAGCAAATAAAAAATACTAAAAACAATGAGATAGAAATACATTATATCCCGTTAGATAACAATATAGTTAAAAACACAACAATACAAGATGACATGATACCATAAAGACTATACAAAACATAATATTATATTGCAATGCAGTGGTGTAACGTTACTAAGTAGGCTACATTTACTCCTGTACTGTACTTCAGTACAATTTTGAGGGACATTTACTTTACTTGAGTATAACTTTTTGCTACTTTGTACTTCTACTCCACAATACAAATCAGAGATAAATTGTGTACTTTTACTCTACTATATGTATTTAATATATCTTTGGTTACTTCCAGATTTGGATTAATGTTGTGAAATATAAAAACACTTAACGAAGACTTTAGTCACAGCTTGAGTACATTTACAACCCTGCAGTATATAACGTCCTTAAAACTAGCTGCCCCTTTACCAGCACTGATAAACACATTATTTCATCAATAATTATAATCAAAACATAATATAATATATTATAAATGGGCCAATCTGCATAATGAGTATGTATAATTACATTGAGATGCCACTATTGTACTTTAACTTGAGTAACATTTTGAATGAAGGACTTTCCCTTGTTCTAGACTCTGCATTTCTACTTTTATTTAAGTACAAGATCTGAGTAGGCCTACTTCTACTTTATTTAAGTACAAGATCTGATTACTTCTAATTTTATTTAAGTACAATATCTGAGTACTTTTCACACTTCTGAAGCAATGTAAAACGGACTAATGTGAACAAATATTATAGCAAAATTACAATAATGTTTTTATAGAAAACAAGTCCATTCATAACATAAGCAGGATATAATTGTTCCTGTCTTCTCCGTGTGATGAACTCACCGAGTGTTCAAAACGATTCAACTGTCACGCTGTTGTAACCCATGACTTGCATATTTACGTGACAACACTCACGTGAATAAAATTGTGAGTGTCACATGCATGTAATGAAGTGTCATGGCACTTTCCTAACGGCAGGGGTCGCAGCCCACTAACATGTTGTCGGTTCAGGGAGGTAACGTGAGAGGTGTGATGAACCTGGGATGTTTAAAGCCTCCTGAAGCATCGATAAAAGAGGGGAACACCTCGAGAGAGGCGCAGAGGAGCCGCCGGAGACGCAGCTGAGCGCGGCAGAGACCTGCATGAGGACGGGCGAGCCAACACACCGCAGGAATGTGTGCCGTTACAGCCAAACACACATGCTTGGACAATACTCAGTGTATTGCTCTTGGATGTTCTAAAAGTCCTCTTGCAAAATAATTGGACATTCGGGGCCATATTGCTGCTCCCCGACGGGAACCTATAACTGGAGAGGAGCCAGTGACGCGCTGAAAATAACCAGGTTACCACTTTGCACCGGTCCATTTTGGGGAGGGCCCAACACGAGGGCGCAGCACCATATATCAGCTCCTTCCAGCTGTTTGGGAATATCTTGCTCATAAAAGCCAGGCTGCAGCATGGCAGTAGCAACAGCAGGGTCCTTTCTCTCTCCGCGGCTGTCTCTTCCCAGTATGGATATTGGGTGCCTTGCTGGGTGCGCACCGGGGATCTCTCGGGGGGGAATCGAAGAAGATTTTTTTCTTTATATATATATATANCCTTCTTCAGCCTGTCAGGCGGATTTGTTCCCCCCCACGCCTCAAAAGGATAATCTTGCTCAATCTGGGATGCATGCAACACCCAGTGATCAGATATTGCTGGGGTGGCGGTGGTGCTGGAGCTGGCGGTGGATGGACGGTGAAGTTAAACTTCTATTGCAGACGCGATCTCTTTCAATCAGCCAGACAACCAACCAGACAGGCGGCGCTTTTTACGCAAAGTCCCCATATGGCTGCGGGATGCTGACACCTGCACGGATCGCAGGTAACAACAACCGGACAGCATCGCCTGCTCCTGGAGACACTGACAGATCCATTGGTATGTATCGGCACGGGAACGATGCTTAATGACCCTACTAGGCTATTATAACACCCGCATTCCTTTATTACCTCTTCTGGAAGTCAAATTTGGTGGTAGGATATTTAAGACATTTCCAGAATCCATAGATAAGCCTTTGTAGTTTCCTCTACGCCGAGTCCCCAGTGATGGGACTGATGATGACCATGACGATGATGATGATGATGATGATGGTGTGAGTTAGATGCTGGGTCTTTGCGGGCAAGGTGAGTCCTCACTTCGTTCAACTGGCCTACAAAGTCCCAGTTTCTGGCTCATGTAACCACCAAGTTATTGAAAATGCACTTCTGCTTCGTATTAGGAAAATAAATAGGGAACAGATGGGAAGTCTTACGGATAATATAAAAAGGTTTTTTTTTTAAAAGCACACGCACATCTCGGCAGATAAAGTCTCACCAAAAACGCTCGATAAGGTCAGTAAACACACCATTTAATAACTGCTCTATAATGTTTTGTCGGGAATAATATGGCGATACTATCAAAGAACAAAAGGTACAATAATAGTACAATAGGTCATCATGAAGCCACTCATACATGGGCTACCATAGGACCCATTAAAGAGAGCATAGTATACGAACATATCTCTTAATGTCTTAAATGTATGAAAAAAGCTTCAGGCAGTTAACTAATCAAAGAATACAGGAGCAAAAGAGCATTGCATTTGCAAACAGCTGCAGATACTTAACCAAATGTAATGTACATGAAATATTTACTTTTGAATAGCTCAGAGTCAAATGGTGAATGACAATGCTTACTAATGGGCGTAACCTTTAATAAGTAGAAGTTGAACTGTACAGCCTTGTGCAAGAAGCATGCTTCTTCAAAGTCACAAAAACCAGAGGGTGTTTTTATTTGATGCTTACAATGAACAACTTTCACATGACACTTATCTAGAAAGAAAAAAAACGGCCCTGCATTTCTCAGCTGACCTTGTTCTGCTGCACCGTTTCTGAATTGTTTTCCTTTTTCAAATATTTTTTTCAGGCTTTATTCTTCAGCCCAGACATAAATTGAATAGAAATTAGATTAGAAAGAAACCCAAAAAATACAATAAGTTATTGAATTAATCCATCTTCAAAGAGCGCCAAATACAAAACAAATTGGTTACGTTACAGGCAAATTACCCCATTTGAATTTAGTTTAATATAAAGTTTAACCATTTATATTGAAGCTTACAGCTCAAACTTTACACAAACTGCTTGAAATTGATAAAAACACAACTCCATTATGTAGAACACGTGTGTCAAGTGGGGAAGAAGTTGTTTTGGAGGCCTGTTTCTATATCTGTCCGGACTCTAGCATGCCACACATACCTCACTAATGAATTTAGCATCCTGACACTAGATGCTTTATGTAATTAATAGAGCAGAGGGCCAGGGTGGCATCTCCATGCTGCAAGTGACACATAGGTAAGACATTCGCTGAAGCATGAGGTTTTTATTTTAAAAACAGGAGACCTCCGTGATTATTACAACGCACCTTAAACAGTCCTGTAAATGAAACAGACTCCCTTGGCCTCACGGTAGGTGGGAAGTGGTTACATTAATCTTTCTGTCAGTTGTATTTATTTAAACGTTAAAGCCTGATCATAAGTTATTTTGAGGCTGTGTATAACTGATCAGTGGCAACGTATTCGTTTTTACAGACCCGCTACCATTTATTGCTTCTGTAAGAACACTTTGTCGTAACCCCTTAAGTTCTATTACCAATTTAATTATTGTGATTGTAGGCGATATCACACTGCTATCTAACATTACATGTAGAGCATTTTTTAAACATGAAAAACATATCCTATATCATAAATGTACTTAAATCAAGAATAGAGAATAGATGAAAATATTTTCACCTCAGATCGAGATCATCACTGATTCCCTCAAACGTAGCCCACTACTATGACACATCACAGAAAGCAGATAAAGGCACTCCAGCCAAAAGTTCTCCATATATGCTGCAGGAGAGTACGAGCCAGTGTGAGTATGAGAGCTGAGGGCCTAGTAAGGGAGGCTTGGAGGAATGAGCCTGGTTTGAATAAGCATGGCTACGGGGAGCTCTGGGATAGTCACCAAGTGTGCTGATTATAGTTGTGATATTAAACAGTGCTGGCTGCTACTGCCTGCCAAGCCTCTCTCAGTGGCATTTCACGTTGTTTAAAAAGGCCCAATCGGACTCATCTCCCCACTTGCTGCACAGTTGCTTACATTTTTTTTCCCCACCATGGCTGTCTCATATTCTCTCCTCATGCAATTTGTAAGCAGAGTTGTGGACTTACTTTAAGTAGACTTTACCTACATTTTCCTCCAGGTCGTTTTCGGCTCTGGGTCACTGGGTTCACTTAGTTCTCCATTACTACATGTGTTATTGTGAGAATCATATAGAAAACTCTGCTAAGGTAAAAGCTTCTCATTGTGTTTACCTTCTCTGTTAAAGCTCAACTCCTAATGAACACATGGAGAGCTCCTTCTCGGAAATTCTGCTCTGAACTCATTCAACCCCCTTTAAAAACGTCACTGCAAATCCCAATAAAACTCTGCTATTATAAATATACAATTCATAAATACTGGGAGGCGTGCTGGCTTTTTATGAAATATATGACCTGGACCCCCTTAAAAGGTCAAACTTCAGACATTGCGGTCACTCCTGGTTGTTTCATTTCTTCAGCCACGATTGAACAGATACCAAAGCTATGCAACAAATCGCACTCGAGGAGCCAGCGAATGTTGTAGTTTGATCTCAAAAGTCTGGAATGAGACATAGAACAATTATGCTAGAAAGGGAGAGAGGGAGAAAAAGGCAGCAAGAAAAGTGAGGGACTTTTAAGGGCAGCTGTGTTTTATTAACCCAGTCATAATGCCCCTAAAAATCCTTATTGCTCTTGCAATGGTCAACAAATCTCCTGTCGCAACATGTAGAGGATCTGTGAACGGCGTCTGGGGACTTACATTAACAACCTGTCGCGCTGCAAAACCAGGGCACTCGTCAAATGAACTGCATGTATTGGTTGCATTGACTACTTTTAGAGCGGTAACCTTAGTTAGACAAACCATGGAATCGCGCTTATTGAATTGCAGAATACGTGTATGGAAAAGACGCATTCTCCAAGGATTTAATGAAAACGAGCAGTACCAACAGTAACTTTCGTAAAATGTGATATGCTGATGCCTATAAGCACAATGATGAAAATGTTGTTGAGTGTATCTGGAACTGCACTGGCTGAATGTATGTATGTACTAACAATTCCAATGTTTCCCTTTGGCAGACTTATGAATTATGCTGTCATTGTATTTCTGCACAAGTCTTCCTAGTTTAATATTCAGTCAGGGGAGTCAACCCTCCTTATCCTTTTGTATTTTGACATTGCAATCATTGCCAAGGGACAAACTGAAAGAGAGACAGAAAGGAAGATAGACAGCTAGTCTGACAAATAAGACAAGCGGCAAAGGCAGACTATCACAACTCAGAGAGCACACAGTACAGGCCGGTAGAAATACTGGCAGGCAGATGGGTGTATAGACACAGGTAAACCATGAGACATCTTGACAAGACAGCAGGAACGCAGAGAGTTCTAGAAAATGGCATCCAGGCAGACACAGGAAAAGACATGCAGGCAAACACACAGATAGAGAGAGACATCGAGGCAAGCAGGCCGTGGAGGACTGGGATCCAGGCCTGGGTGTGGTGAGGTGGGCTGTGTTGGCTGGAGAGAGGGTGGTGTGGAGTGGAGCTCTCGATATTAGTGAGTGAGTCATCGGAGGGAGGATATTCTGTTGAGTTTCCCAGTGGGACGGCCATTGCTGAAGGAAGAATCCTCTTCACGTCGAGGGAAAGAGAGGGAGAGACAGACGGACGGGGAGTGAGGGAAAGTGCGGACGATGACTCAGGGCCATGAACCACATGGTGATGGAGGAGGGAGGGAGGAATTACTCATCAGAGCATGTGGAATCTCATACGGCTATCACAGGACTGACAGTGTGCTTCCCTCATGGCGGCTGCTCAGCCGCCACCCAGTCGCCATTACTCCCTGAGGCACAAGCTCAACATCAGCCTGGCTTTTTGAACAAGGCGAGCTTTTATCTAAGCTGAATTTTTTTTTTCAGTCTCCTTGTGACTGGCGAGTGCATGTTGAAAATACTGCATCATTTTCTGAAATGTTATTTGAATTTCATCAAAAGCTACAACAGCCGTCCTGATGAGCAATTGTCATTCTTGGTGTAAGAGAATATTTCAAATGATAGGCCAAGTTGAGTAGCAGCTTTAAAGATGATGCCAGCCTAGCTCAGGTTTTATATCAAAAGGTTTAGCATTATAAAGTGTAAATATTGAGGCATTTTGAAAAAGGAGTTGTGCCTGAGAACCTGTCTGCTTTTATTTTTGGTTTTAAATGACAGCAAGTCAGTGCAGGTCTCTCTGCTCTTTCTCCAAATTAGACAATACTGTCAAATTATGTAATCAAAGGACTGTAAATTGTGCTATGGATATGCATCTTCTCTAGATAAAGAACAGAGGGTGGCATTTTAAAGTCCAGTAGCTATTTTTCTTCTTTGTAGCTCGGCTTATAAAACAGCTCTTTCATTGCTGCGTAAATCCATCCTTACAGTGATAAATGTGCCACTTCAGAGCGCCTGACAGGGTTGTATTGAGTGATGACAGGATGGAGAATATAAAAGTGAAAAAGCCACAGGAACGCCGCGCACCACGACTTCTCTGTATCTGCTTGAGACTCGGCAGCTGAACCTGCAGATGTCCTTGGTTGTGAGTGGTGGAGAATTAAGCATTAACACATAGCTCCGTGGTGGAGGGGGAAGTTTGTGTAACTGCAAACATGTGCACTCAACTCTACTTTATGTGTGTCCTGTACACCTGCTACAAAGATCTTTTACTCTAACTCTTGATTAGGCCTGCCCTAAAAACTAATTTTGTAGGACAATATAATAACCCCAAATTCCAAGAATATTTAAAAATATAATATCCTAAATAAATAAACAATGAAAAACCACACAACCAAAACAATAAATAAAAAGGCTCCGTTATCAAAAATGTGCAATGTCTTTGGAATGCCTACGTTTTATAATGGTAAGGAAAACCTGCCAATATGAGGTCAGAAAAAGGGTCGATGCCTTTGTTTATATTTATTAAAAAAAGTCAATAACTTAATGGTTTTGACAGGTTTAATTCAAATTGTTCATATTCAGCATAAGAAGTTGGTGATGAGTACACCATGGCGGCATGACTCAACAGGCAGAAGGGGCACGCCTATAAGACTAGTTTAGCCCCCCTCTGCTTACCAGAGGCGGCTCAGTCCCAGATCTCTGTCTAACACAGGCTGCATGAGGGTGTGGGCTGACAGAGCTCCAACACCAAAAGAACCGCTCAACTCCAGAGCAAACACAGCAGACAAAAGCTAGAGGGCAGAGAGAACTGGAGCGGACCTTCCCTGTGTCAATCCCTCCAACAACCGTCTGACTGGATATGGAATATGGACCAGAAACTTGCCGTTTTAAAATGAGCTGTGATGATTTTAAATTTCAGAGGGGACCCGTTCAAAGCGCAACCAAACCGACACATCAAAGATGATTGATTGTTTACTGTAATAAAATGTTTACAAGAGCAGAACGTTGTCAGATATAAAGCCTCTTAATTTTGGCACATTAGAAGTGCCCCATTTTGCGGCATTAAAAATGTAAATACCATAAATTGCCTTCAACTAAGTTAGCATTATCTGATATTTTCACTTGTTTAAAACTGAATGAATCCCTCTTAACTACTTCATGTTTGCTTTTACAAAAAATAAAGTTATTTATATCTACGAAAGATTTGCAGTCAGTTGTTACATTTCTTTGACCAACCGTAATATTATTTTTGGACGTTATGCTACATCTTCTGATGCTACTGTGACTTGTTTAAATAGTTGATTAATTGTGATGTTTCTAAGCAACAGATGTATACATCACTCAGTCTTAACTTTGTAAGATATTACTAAATATTTTATGCAGCAACCACATTTATCTTGCTTGAAACAGCTAATGGTTACACGAAAAAACGTATTATGATATGATAACAGCATCAATAAATAAACTGTGGAGGAAAGAGAGTTGATCCTTTTGAAAAACTCTGGCAGCAGTATACTACAATTGTGAGCAAACATATCAATATGCCTGTTCTCCGCACTGCAGTAAGTTTAGCCTGTAGGTGGACTAAAAGGTCACAACAAACACTGACATGTCTCCCAGGCTTCAGCTATCTTGTAGGTGTAGAAGGCGTGTCTGTCTCTCACACATGTATGCAAACAAGATAAATTGACTCAGGGGTCAGCACTGTGTACACACACACACACTCACTCCTATACTCACTGTTTGCTTTTCATATGGAACGTTTAACTGCTTGCAGGTATTTAACTTTTTCTGCGCCGGCATGCATTCAGAAAGACGGCAGCAGGGCTTTTTCTTCCACTGTTTGTCTTTGTGATACTGTTTGCATATACTCTACGTAAGCCGAGTGTTGATGTGAAAGTATTAGAGCTATAGTATGAGGAGAAATAGTTTATAGGTTCTCCCCTGCCTGAGCTTTAGCTTGAGTTCATCCACAAATATTTTTGAAAAGTCATTCCTCTTCTCTTCTCTCCTCTCCTCTGCCAACCAGAGAGGGGCACACTGTCAGTTTCCAGTTGTTTTCTGGCTGTTTGGGGTCAACGATGCATGTTGGCAGACCTCATTGGCACTGTCTCTTTGCATTGCTACATTTGTTGGAGGCTGAACTTGGTTTGTCGTTTGTGCGCCCCGATATAAAGTAACAATGAGCTCCGCAGGGCGATTGGCAAATGTGTTTTTGAAACGGCAAAAAACAGTCATGCCATTGTGTGGAGTCAGCGAGTGTGTGTTCACATTTGTGTATGTGCATACGGGGTGAGGAAAAGTGGGTGTTTATTTTGGCACTAAGATCCTTTGCCAAAGAAGCGGTTCCGCTACCAAAATTCACCAAATAAACCTGCGGCGGTAAGTGTCTTATCTGTTCATCCTCCTCAGTAGTCAGAATGGAAAGGTAGCCATTTTACTTCCCCTCACCTTCCTCCTTCACAACTTCTGAGCTAAGAGAGCTAATGACGAGCTGTGGTAGGCCTTTACCAGTTTGTTTTTTCCCCAAAAAATAGACAGCAGCCAATACAAGCTGACAATTTCACCAAACTTCTTAAGTATGTAACATGCCTGGCTTACAAGGGAGTGAAATAAACCATTTTTAGCAAATCAGGGGCATGACAGAGCCACATGGTTGCTCTGATCTTTTCTCCTCCCTGCGGTAGCTTATTGTCTGGCTCGAGCCAACATCCTCCCGTCCAGAGGGCCTCTGTGCCAAGCTTGGCTTTGAGGATATTACAAAAAAGAGAAAACCCATCTTCCCAAAAAAAATTCTCCAATACAGAGAAGACATTTTCCGCTTCCATCGAAAGCTGTCAATGGGAGTTATTCAAACTGCCTTGGAAAACATCAGTTGCTGTTTTTTTTAGTCTTCGCCTTCGCAAAATGATTAGTCACGGGACAGCATGATCATAGTTGGCTTTAAGGAGAAAGGGAGATTGTGTGTAAGTGTGCATGGGTTATTATACTTATGATACCCCTAGAGCAGTGGTCCCAAAGTCCCCCTCTTTAGATACATTTTGATACATTTGCTTGAAGACTCTTATAGGATTTATTAGAAACATTGTAATTAATGCATAACTGCAACTTTAGAGTGTGACATCTTGAATAGGGAGGAATAAGTCACTTTTAGGGAGGAGGCCTTAAAACTGACATGTCAGCATGCATTTTTATTGTGCAAATTAAAAAAACGACATGTTTACAGATTTCATGGGAATAAAGACCTTATAACCACGGGCCGCCCAGATTTGGAACCACTGTTCTAGCATTGTATGCAAGTATTATCTGCAGCGCACATGTGCAGCTGAAAAATATCAGCATCTGCTTTGCTTTTCTAACCGTAACCTTTGCAACTGATGTGGACAAGAATAAATTGCCTCTATGTGTGTGTATGTGTGTGTTTGTGTGTTTGGGGAGTATGTCTGGCTTAGTGTTGAATGAAGAGCTTTTTTATGTTCGCATCAGAGCGATCGTTACCACAATGTGACGGGCTGGCCGCGGCGTTCTCAAGCTCAGTAATGTGCATTCTTGGAACTTAAAAAGGCATATTACTGAACTTACTTGGGCATAAATACCCATCTGACTACCAAACTAATATTTTGGAAATATCTTTTGACATCTGCTTCCCAAATATTTAGACTTTTATAACTCAGATTTGGGTTGACTGTTTTTTCTTCCATATCCCTTTTGTATTTTAAAAAAAAATTATTCTTGGCTTTTTTTGTCTTCACTCATGTACTTGCACAGGGTGGCTTATTTTGGGCAGTGTGGGTTTAGGAATGTAAACATTGTCATAGAGTATATGCAGGAACAGTACATACAAAAGATGTTGATTACTGGAGACAAATACCCCTTTTCACAATGACTTATTTTCTATAAATGCTTTTCTATTGTTAACGCTTAATATGAGATGTTATGACATATGCCAATTAACTATCTCGCAGCGTGAGTAAGTAGGTGTGCTTGCTCAATGGGCCAATAGATGCAGAAATGACTGGATAATCCAGGTAATTTATCACTCTGCAGTCTGGATTAATGCGCTGCTGAGTAATATTTAATAAACGGGTCCCTCCAGTTCTCTTTATACCTCAATGCTTTTATGTTTATATATAGTAAATAAAAAGCAAGAAGCCTGTCAGCGTAGCTTAGCATAAAGACAACTAGCCTGGCTGGGCCACAATCCACCTACCAGCACCTCTTAAGCTCACTAAATAACACGTTTAGACGTTGTTTGAGTGGAACTACTAACACTGTGAGTTGTGCCAAGGCGTGTGGATCAGATATTCCCCACCTGCATTACAGTCTGATATCTCAATCTCTCAGTTGGCTCTCTGCTGGTGACATTTCAATCTCCCCCTGTGCTTGATTGTCAAATATCCTCTTGCTTTGTAATTAAGGTGAAGATGAATACACATCAAGGCAACATCAAAGTAAGATATACGGTAGAGGCTGACATAAATAAAAACAGAGCCTCAGCAACAGCTAGTCATAAATCAACTTGTTATGAAGGAACATGGTGGAGTTTAGAGGATAAATTCAACTAAATGTGTTTCTTTCCCTCCATCCTCCCCTCTTAACCCATCCATTTAACCTGCTCTAATACAGTGTGCAAAGCTAACAAAGTCTGCATGCAGAAAGATTTTAGAGGGTATTTTTTCATGACACTGATCAAATAAAGAACGCAAACCGTACGCACTTGATTATAAAACCGTCAACACCCAGAGGATATTCAGTCGCCTGAAAGTGGCTTCCAAAGCAGTGCTTATTTTCAGACTGTGCATGTACCTCAACAAGCTCTACAACGTGAAATCTAAGCAAGCCATTTGTAACGTTACACCTTAAACTAACCACTTGATTAATGCAGCTGGTTGGGAGTTGGCGTGCAGGGACGTTATATGATCATTATATCAGATTTAATGTTGGCACTTTATTTGTACATGCTACTAGTGAACATGTTGTGGAAGCTGTCAAACTAGCAGGGATAAGGAAAACAATTCTGACATAAATGTCTATTATTTTGGGACACAGCGAGTTGTCCAAGATGCTACGTCAGCACCCAAAACTCATTTTATTCATAACGTCCTGCATTTGTCGGGTTTGGCTTTTATAGGACTGATACTATAGTTTGAGATAAAAGTATAAAAGAGGCAACATCTGCAACATCTGCATATCTTATAAGTTTACTGGAACTTAGCACTATGTTTAACCAGTGTTTTCTTTTTACAATTTTGAATCATTAACTACAAAAAAGGTCATGAAAAGCATACATGTTTTCAGAAACGCAGTCACAGATTGACACATTTCTGGCTGCAAAAACCTCAAACAAATCTTGGTGGGTTCCAATAAAGCAAGGGAGATATGATATTAATTATTAAAACATGTTGATCTTTCCATGTATTGTTTTTAATTGCCTGCTAAGGTGTTGCCCTCAGCCTGGTAGAGTTTAATTTGTAGCCCTCACTAATTAGCATATAGAAAGATGTGAGATGATGCTTTGTTTGCAAAATAGGTGCATTATCATGAATAGCAGCAGGCACATTTCCAGTGTTAACGCTGTTTCCCCAAAGTCGGAGCATTATGATCTAAGATCACAGTTATCAGAATAAATAATGGATTGTTGGACATGGATCTCTGGCTCAATAGAACATAATGATACTCAATCCATCCCACCAGCGACAGGCCTGTGACTCAAGCAGTGTCCTGAGACTGCACGGATATACTTCATTCAGACAGGTAGAGCCTAATGCCCAGAAAAACTAAATCACTTACCAGTAAGGCAACTCATGAACGTTTTGGCCACTTTTAAAGCAGTTTTGTATTCCGAAAGCAAGTCCAAAAGCCAACAGTATTTCATTAATACTATGTTACACTAAGAGGACGATTTGGTTGAATTTGGCAAGACACTTTGACACTGCTGCAGATACTATCATATTTAGTTTCAGTTTAGGAGTCATTTCAACCTGATCCAATCCTGGTTGTTAAAGCAAGTGGGGGTTGTATAAAGAACTCCATATGTTACCCTCTTAAGCTGGTAACCACCACGTTTACTGTCGTGTTATTTGTGGGATCTGCCTGGCTCTGACTCTGAGGGATATGTTGTGTTGCAGGCATCAAGATATTTAAGCGGTTACAGTTTAGTTTTCCTGGAAGTTGATTCCTCTCTATTCCCACCTCTTCTCTCTTTCTTTCTTACTGGTAGCTGTAACAAAGAAAGCTTTGGAGTGGGTGTAAGGAGACACGCATGCCTAATGAGCAAGAGAAAATGGCTTAATGAATTGTTTAATTAATCTGTATGTCAAGACGGCAGTGTGATTGCGATGTCTGGTAAAGCAAAGAGACAGGGACATTTGTTATTGTGTCAGCCAGATCACATGTTTAATGTCATGCTTTCCTTCAAAAAACATCTTCAACCAGTAATTGAGATTTCACCTTCTGAACATGGCGAACAGATTAGCCATTTATCCAAATTAAATCCATTTAAAATTGACAGTAGCTTTTTGTTAGTGATTATGTAAAGTGCCGGGAAGAAAAAGGGAGAATAAAAGAAACAAAGAGGTGAAGGGAATGGTCTTCTCTTAGATTTACAGCCATGGGGTCACTAGTGGAAGTGGAGCTGGAGCAGGGTGGTGCAGAGCTCTCCTCCTCCCTCCTCGCCTCCCACCCAATTTGTTTTGCTCTCCGTTAGTGCATATGGGTCATACTGTTATTGTGTGAACATGTGGATAAATACGTATTTCAGTGAGCTTATGGAAAGAAATACTCAAACATGTACCTTGAAGTTTAAAAATAGCCACACAGTGGAACAATGCTGCTTTTAAGGTAAAGGTCATGCTTATGACTTGCTGTACTTACGTAAATGCATGTAAGTGTTAAATCAAAGTGTACTTCGACCGGGAAGAAGTTGTTCATGTTCTGGTTGATCTAATTGCACAGTCGATGTAATTCAACTCAAACATGAGCTTTTTGTATAAAACCTTTTTGCTGCAAATTTGAATTAGACTCTGTGTCATTAAAAAGATCATGCAATGACTTCACACAATTATATGACAACCTTTTTTTTTACATCTGTCATATGCGTGCATGTACAAGTGTGTGCAGGTGAATAAATAGCCTAATACCTGTGTTTTAATAATCTGCTTATGAGGTCCCATACTTCCTCGAGTACATTCTGCAATTTAAGGCAAAAGAAGTGGATATACTGTAGCACTGTTTAAAATGAGTAGAAAAAACCTGACCGTTATTGCAACTAAATCACAGTGATATCTATAATCAGCAGTATGTGATCATTTAAATAAATCCTGAAAACAAGCCAGCTCTTCCAGCTTTTCTGCACTACTTTGGCTAACAAAGGTGTAACTGTAAATAAAGGCATTAATATAAAGTCACATTTGACATTTGATACACTATTAATGAGAGAGAATTTGATAGCACAATTCATTAGGATAGTCTCTCACTAGTTTACCTGGGGGCCCCACGAAAAGTCCACGTAAGCTCGGCCCAAGCAGGAAGGCAGGATGTTTTTGATGAAGCAGTGGGCTTAATTTAGGTCCAAGCATTCTCAGCATCTGTCATTGTCACCTAACTCCCAACAATCTGAACACACAGTGCAGGAGGCGTTAGTGTGTGTGTGTGCGTGTCTGCTCATGTTTATCCAGGCAGGCGGGTTATAAATTCAAGAAACATACACCGACACTTAGCCATGCTAAAGAGACTAGAATACCTCTCAAAAGTAAAGACATGTCCGTCCTCCTTTTCGAGTTGCTGTATAGTAAACATTACAGCTTCACTACAAACTATAGTTATACAGTGTTTCTTTGATATGATTTAATATTGCTTTATTAATACTGGCTATTAAAAAATGAATCCCATTAACCCTGCCAAACTCCCAAAAATCTTGATTTCTTCTTGTAAAGGAATTGGCTTAGTTATAGCTCCTGCTTGGCTGTAAAATAACCAAACAGGCGTCTGCAGTGCCAACAAACCAGCAAAAGCAAAAGAGGACTGCCAACAACCTCTGCCAAAGACTTCAGCTTGCACCCAGTGTTCTCCTGCTGGTATATAGAGAAATGTCCTGTCTCCTTCACAGCCGATCTTTTCTGCCTGTATATAAAAAAATGTAACACTTGAATAAAAGCGAAATTGGTTTTAAAGCAGCTACGCACTGTATAATAGGATTGATTTCGAGCCCTTTCTCAGAGCCTGAGGTGTGATCCATGTTTGATGAGCACATGCATGTGCTGAAACACGCAAAGTGGGTTTTCAAAAACCCCTTAAGAGAACCCGGTGACGCTTTGACCTCGAGCTTGTCGTCGTTTTAATGTTGCATTAAGTGAACGTGCTCTGACTCGTCGAGTGACTGCACAGAGTGCCGAGAGGAGAGGCGTGTGGTCGTTATGCATCCGTAACGAATGGAAAGAAAAGAAGACCACACAGCGGCATGGTCAGAACCAGTTGTCAGACACCATATTTAAAATTTGGGTCAGACTCCAAGACGTAACCTCCCTCGCCCACTACACTCCCCTCCTCTGCACCCCATTTCTAATCATCCCATCCCACTACCCTCTCTTTGTAATATCTTCTTACAGCCTTTTCTCCCCACTCACTTTGCATAATCCACATGTCTTTTTTTTATTCACTCCTTCTTGTCTTCCCTTCCCTCCGTATGCTGTTCCTGACACGTGCTGCTTAGCCATCCGTAGAGACAGCAGCAGCTTTGCATGTGTTTCACGGGCATCTTCATCGTTAGATCAAGATGGTATTAGTTGGATTTAAAAATAATTAGGAAACATTAACATTGCGCCCACAAAAATGTACTAACATCTAAATGTATTACTTCACGAAAATCAGGGGGTGTAGGGAACAGCTATATGCAGGTCAAGTGGCAGCCAGATAATTATGAGTTGTAACAACAAGTCTATTCAGTTCTACTTAATTTAAGAGAAAAACAGGTGCAGCTGTTGCTTAGGTGTGAACACAGGATTTATCAATTCAGGTACTTGTATTAAATAGAAAACAAGTCAAGACAAAAAAAACATGGGAAGTGGGGTAGTAGCAAATAGTTATTTTGGGAATAAGGCTTGATTGGCTTGAAAATGAATCTCAGTTTTAAGTCAAATGTGCTACATACTGTGAAGTCACTGGTCCCAGTAATTGTTGGCTAGTAAAAAGCTTGCCTACCCCAGCTTTACAATATATCGCTAGCTTAAATTCTATGTTAAAATGTATATAGTTGCTTGATTACATCTATCTAAGCTGTTAACCTTTGCTTTTAGACAGCGTGGTAAGAACAGATCAATCTCTGAAATAAAATAGATTCAATATTTTTTTTTAAATCTAATTCATAGTCAAACGAAACAAGTTGGTGTTTGTTTCCTTCAATAGTCTGCTTACGCTTTTGGAAAATTGGAGGTTTTGCTGCCTGGAAACCGTTAAAGGGCCAGTGAAAAGTTTGATTAAAGATTTACAAGGTGCAGCACTGATCTTTATTCTTAAAGGCAGCCTTTGGCAGGCCTGCGGCGACAGTAACAGCGTTCCTGCTACCATTCATCATGGGAAAATGGCAAACGCTGTACAGTTCAGCTGGCATAAATGTCCGTGCTTCTTTTCCGCTCGGTGGCTCCGAACCTATTGTGGAGCACACATGGCCGCCAACAATAAGACATGATGACATTGTACTGTTTTCACTCTGGAGGCCTCCCAGTACGAGTTCTCAAGAAAACCTCTTCAGTGTGACATGGACTCGGGCCTGTAACCACCAGAGGAACCGAGCTGAGCTTCAGAGCCCTGCTGAGACCTGCCAGAGCCGCAGCTCTCCCTGCCAGGGGCCGCGGCTCGCAGTCAGAGTGAGTTACAACCCATGCTCCTGATGCACACATGCTTATCCTGAAACACACATAGTTTAAACATGCACACTATGCATGCATGCAGAGGCTTACGTGGAATACATATTGAAGCATATGAGTACACCAGGACACCCACATGGACAGAAATACTGGATGTTAGCGTGCGGATAAATGTATGCAAACACATGCAAGTACAACCACATCATCTAACATAACCCACTAACAGTGAGTGTAGCCCCGTTGGACCACTGAGTGCATGCACAGTTATAGATACTAATGCGCACCATGCTTGTACACATGACAGGAAGTTTCCTACAGGAGCGCTATCTGTCAGGGTAAGTTTAAGGTCAAAGTCCGGCAGCTGCTGGATCAGCTGGATTGATCTGTCTGGGTAAACATGAAGGGATAAATGAGCATGTATTTGATCAAGGGCTTAGAAGAAGGTGTGTGTCCGTGAGTAAGTGAATCACAGCATCAATATGTGATGGTTTATATACCGTGTAGATGCAAACATTGTGAAGATTTTAATCTTTTTCCATTATGGCTTTGACACGATCACCCACACAGCATCTCAAGATTAGGAGATGAAGCAAGTAGCTTTCTTTGAGAGAGAGGTACCAATCCTACAAGCTCCTGGTTTGGAGCCTATCTATCTATCTTTCCACATGTAAGTCATTGCATTGTCTGTTCCTAATTAGGAAATCCAATTGCCCCTGTACTATGGTTGTTTCCATGTTTATATTGTACTACAGTTAACTGTGTTTGTTTCTTACAGGTTAAAAAAGTCCATGGTATCATGCCCTTGCAAATTAATTTAATGTTGAAAGATTAATTAGTGACAGAGCATTGAGGGCGGTACTTGTTAACTCACATAACCTATGAGGTAAAAGCATTGATACCGCCTGTGTTTGCACCTGACCACCACATTTACTAAGAAGAATGAATTGTATTATAAATATGACTTAAGGAAACTATGACAAGATCATCAATCAAATGAGGAAATTACCCCAGCGACACGCTTCACCAAATCATGTGCCAACAAATCTCCCCAAAGTTACGTTGTTGGGTCTATGAACAATACCAACAACGTGACTTCATGTTTTTCTTAGTAAATGAAGTGGAACATAGAACGTTTTCCAACCAAATCATTCAGCCAAAATCCACATGTGGCACCTGTGGCGCTTTGAATGCATAGTTTAATTATGCAACTGTTTGAGGTAAGGGTCAATTTGTCGTCATGGTGAATTAACTACATGATTAAGGTGTTTAAGTGTGGGCAATAAAAAACTGTTTGTTAAAGGAGAACTTCATAGATTGGCCACTGGTTGGGGAGGACTACTGCAAATGCGAGAAAAGTTATTTAGAGCTTGAAGTGGCTCCAGAGGGAAAAGAGCAAATTTGTATTTATTGGCTTAAGTGATCTTATTTGAGTCAGCATCAGTTGGGGCTGAAGACCCTTTAAGTTAGAGTTAAACAATCAGTCGGTCTTGAGTTAAGAGTTGAATCATCTTGTCTCAAAACCCACTACCAATCTCTGCTTGAGGCTAGTGTACAAAAGTCGCTACTAGCATAACATTCAATGTAACTAAAATTGCATTGTTGGTAATTTAGGCAACAATAAGGATCATTCAAAGTATTCGAGTGATAAATCATGTCCAGATACATCAAAGCTGTATCTGGACATATTTAGCTCTCATTTGGGCTGTGTTTTGGCAGGTCATATGATGTATCCCACAGCAGTAATATATTGTGTGTGTGCATTGGTAGCTTTAGACTTTGTCTCTACATTAATCTCAGGAATGTTGATGTCGTCCAGAGTTTAATAGAATGAGGCGTGGGTGTGGAGTAAGAGTCCCCCGGAGCAAAGTTAAGGTCTTAAAGTACTGAAAAGCATTGACCCAGACCCTTCGCCCCCACTCACTGACACACAGCACTTCTCCTCCAACCTCGCACATACTTTGGATATGTATCAAAGAAAAACAAACTTGGACACACATGTCAAACACAGACACAAGAAAGACAAGAGGAATGATATGAACTTAAACAACAAACAAGCTCTTTTTCAGATGAGGATGAGCACAACATGTACCCAGCCAGAGGTGTTGATGCTCTCCTCAACACAAACAAATGTACACACAGAGCAGAACACATCCCTGTTGTCTTGTGTTACTCGTCATGCAATGAGGAGCACATGACTTAAATCAGGTGTGGTGCGTGACCTCTTATCGGACAAAAGCGTCCCACAGAGAGAGCTGATGGGGAGACTGAGCCTCCCCGCCCTCCCTCTCTGACGGCAGTCATGTGGTCTCTATCCCGTTCGCCACCCAATGTCTCGTGGTTCAAAGACCATAAAATGTTGGCGGCACGTTGTCAATAATCATCTGCTTAGCCTTAGGAGAGCACCATTAACCCGGGGGAAGGAAGAGCTAAAGACTTCTTTTAAACAGTGTCTTATAAATGTCTTACCTAGAGGGCCTAATATCTCTCGATGAGATTCTCTTAATGGTTGGTTTGTATTTTATTGAAAGGCATGCAGAGCTAAATGCTAATATTCCATGAAGTCTCAATGAATGGACTAACGTTCCTGATGTTTTCACTCACAGCTTTGGAGCCTGATATACCATATATTTTTATGTTGCATGGAAGGTTTCATATTCAGGTAGTTAAAATGCTTCTGAAGGTGTTGAGACAGCTAATAAAACAAATTGTTCCACCACCAGGACAAGGTATCTTTCCAAAAATCTGTAAAATGGAGGCAAGCGGGAGAAAAGTAGGAGATGAGGTATGTTAAAGTTTACTACTGAACATTTTCTCCAAATGTTCCCTATTTGATTTAGTTAGTAGCTGGTGAAGTATAAAAGGGTGTAATCAATTTCATCAGAAATGTGTATATATATATGTATATATGTGTGTATATGTGTGTGTGTGTGTGTGTGTGTGTGTGTGTGTGTGTGTGTGTGTGTGTGTGTGTGTGTGTGTGTGTGTGTGTGTGTGTGTGTGTGTGTGTCTGTGTAAGCCTGCTGTCACATCACAAGGTAGCGTCATTGAGCAGCGGGCCACAGGCCACTCAGGACTTTAAATCAGAGTAGTGTTCACTAACCCAAGTTTACTGGGTTCATCCACAGACAACATATGAAAAGGAAGGATTGTTCACTGCAGTCCTGAGGGTGGCATGAAAATCAAGTGACAAGGCTTTGAACCGCAGGCCTATATGTGACCGTGGCTAATTGTTAAGATTGAAAGACGAATTGAGGGATGTAAGGCAGATGCAAAAATAGACGGCTGTCCCTTCAAGCGATAACCACCTTCAAGACTGTGAGGAGAACAAAGTGTTAAATTAATAATTGGATTAAAAAAAGGTTTGTGAAATGTTTTATTCTTGAATAATGTATACGTGTAACATATTAAATAAATATTCTGTTGAAAACAATATTAACTGTGTTGTCGTTTTTGTGTGGAAAATAAATTATTGTATGTTATAACTTTTCATGCTAGATGTAACAAATGTCTCAAATATATTGTATTAAACCTCTGTTTAGCTAGATGTATACATTCCAGCTAAGTACTGTAGTTTTAGGCAAACATAACTTAATATGTTTTTTTGTTGGAGACTACTTTGATGTAGTATTCACATGTGTTTTTGCCACACAGACAATAGGCTAGTTGATATTATGTAATTTATTCTTTTTTTTTTTTCATAGGATTCATTGACAATAATAAAAAAACAAGTAAATCATCAGACTTATCTTTTAAATATTCCCCATACAAAACACACCTGATAGGATTTATGACACGCTCATTTGTCTAAACGGTACTTGTATATACATAGTTTCTTAACTTGTTGATAACTGCACTGATGCCTATCCCCTGCTGCGAATATTGACATTATGGCAACAGTACTGTATGATTTATCAATTTGCTTTTGAACGGGTCACAGCGTTAGGCTTCCCGTTAAAAATAATTGATCACAAAATTGTTTCAGAATTCAGAACATGGTTGCAAATAAGGAATTAAATAATGAATAACTCAATGATTGTTACAAGTATTACACATACACACACAAACTTGAGGTAGAATTAGAGAGCTTAACCAGTTTTTGAACTGAGAAACACGTTCAGACTTCAAGTGTTAAAATGATCTAATGGCCAT
>NW_011346291.1:34206-54206 GCF_000735185.1 Notothenia coriiceps | reverse complement strand
ATGACAAGACACAATGGTTACAACATGCCTGTAAAGCGTAAAAGTAAAAATTAAGGATGAGCTAATGCAGGAGTGGAATGTGATCCATTTGAAGGCAGCGAAATGTATATATACTTTTATAATTCTGCACATGAATCAAGACCATGCAGGCTTTTCAGAAAATGTCAAACTCTTCAGTTCTTCTTAAAGCATTTGTTCACTTTTTAACCAATATTAGAACTGAAGCAATCCTACAACTTTTATACGTGCAAAGTTACCTTAAAAGCATGGAGCATGATGACTCATGCCTTTGACCATCACACAATTCCTTGCTTGCATTAGTCAAGTCCCGCAGAGGGATGTTTCAGATGCAAATAGAGAGAGATGCCAAGCTCACTCGCTGGCATGTTCCATTGCCAAACCTGTTGATCGGGCTCTTTCCTCGCGGGCCTAAAAGCACAATTCAATATTCTGTTAAAAGCGGTAGGTGGCTTGTTTGCCAACTGCCCTGAGCTGATGGGATACATTTATTTAAAAATGTTAATAAGCTGTGAAAACTGTAGGGACATCTTGTGAAAACTGGATTTGCAAGTTTGTGCAAATCATACCGACTTCCCACATAAAGTGAGCATAGTTTGATGCACAGTAAGCAGAACTCCCTATTTTCTCCTCTATAAGAGCAAGATGTTAATAATGATATGGGGGAAAGGCTGAAATCACAACAAGCAGTTGCCAGAGAATAAACTTAAGCGTCTGTCTGGGTTTTGCAAGAGTACGAAATCTCCAATTTCAACAGCAATCCCTATGGCCTACAGCGACATATGACCCCAACAGCGCACATGGTCACTGGTATGGTTGGTTGTACACACACACACACACACACACACACACACACACACACACACACACACACACACACACACACACACACACACACACACACACACACACACACACACACACACACACACACACACACACACACAGACAGACCTCTGCCCCCTCTTTGCAATCCTTTTTCCCCCCTAATGGCCGTTGCAAGTAGCAGACGGTTTTGCCATCCCTCTCCCAAAATAGCCCCCCGTTAGCACAACCAGGTCAGATGGTTTTGAAACATCCATGGTAAACCGTGCTAGAGTGGAGGGGTGAAGGGGATAACAAGTGCGTGACCACCTCCTGGAGAGCTCCTGAGAGGCGGTCATGGGTGGGCCTCAAGTGGAGGTTTCTTTCACACTTGGGTGACATTGAGTGTTGGGGAGCAAAGGAGTGGTGTCCGAAAAATACTGGTGAGGTGTGCGAGCAACAGGTGGTGGGCATTTGATTCATAACATTTGAACATGAATTTAGAGAGCCTGAAGTCCTGAAGGGGTAAGCTGTTATTCCACTAGCTTCTAAAACATAATGCAATCTGTCATTGACTTTCTGTGATTTTACAAAAGTTATAAATGTATTACTTGAGAGGGTGAAAAGTACAAACTTAACATAAACTTGGTTATCCGAAATAAATTATGTTAATAAATATACTTTTTTAAAGTAATTTCCCAATTGTTAAACTGTGTAAAAATATTTCCCTTTCTCTCCTGTTGTTACTTTGTCATTAAACATAATTCCCCTCTTGGATTAATAAAGTATTTTCGGTGATTGATTAATCAATTGCTTTAACACATGTCTGAGGTAATAACCACGCCTATGTACTTGCCACGTTTGCCGAGCTGTGGCTTTTAGCCCAGGATGGTCGGGGGCCCATGGGAAATGTTGTAGAAATGTTGTAGAAACAATATTTGATTTTTTTTATCTTTCAACACAAGTTAAATGTGGGTTGAGCCGCTCACCACACTGTGGGTTCCTTACTTGAATCTTTGGGAAGTCATTAAGACTTTTTTTTTTTTTTTACTGCAAATGTAACATAATGGTATTACTAAACTTGTTGCAGGAACATGTGGAGGAAAATTGTTACAGCTGCACAGAGAGGCTATCCATTATAGCTCCAGGATTTATAAACAAACACAGTCGAAAAAGTGGTTTGCTAAGAATCAACTACGAATTAATTTGTGTTTTTACAGAGTAATGACAACCATGACAAGAGGTTCATGAACGTCAACTATTTAGCTGACAAATGTAAAAGCCGTAATGAGAAATCACATGCACCATCTGGCTTGACTCATGTATCGAATGTACTTTTAGCCATGGTAGCACACAGAATCTTTGGAGGAGTTAGCTAACAGTTAATGATCTGGAGTCAGGCAGACCAGAAGATAGATCCTACTCTGTGTGTGTATTTCACAGTCAGGCATTTGGATTATCGATTCATCAAAAAAGTAGACCAGAGCTTGACATAGCAACCAAACAAGCAGTCTCCTAATGACTTAACCACATCAACTCTTTTTATTCTGTGCCTTTCACCCTCCCTACATCTCTCGCTTCAGGCACCAACCGTGGCTTGAACACGGTGAGTCACGTTGGAACAAAAAGCCCCATTCAACACAAATACACAAGCGCACACACAATCTTAATAAAAACTCCTTCTCTTCTTCAGTAACTTCCCCCCCTTCTTAATCTCCAGGCAGAACCAGATCGTCATGGCCAAAACCAGACGAGCAAACCAAATGTATTTTGGAAGTACTATGATTTCCTTCCTCAAAAAAGCCCTCTGTTGCCTTTTTTATCCCGCATGACACACCATCAGTGTCACTCACTGGCCTTCTTTCTGGTCAAGGGTGACTTTTAACTGGCTTATTTACACAATTTAGATAAATAATCTGTCAAAAAAAGGATGGGTCGACTAAGCTTTTTAAAATATCGTTGTATTTTTCCCCTTTGTCAATAACTGACTAGCAATACTAAAAACATTAGTTTCTTCCAATTTTTTTTCTTTTCTTGTGTTTTATTCTACACAGATCTCTGTGAGCTAACAACTGATTATAATTAACTAAATAAACAAACCCAAATTTCAACATGTCGGTTCAGCATGTCAATGTTCAACATGTAAAAAGTAAAAGCTGCCTTACCCCATGTGAATAATGCATATTAGTTTAAAACTGTATACAATTTTTTATTCAAACCAACGAACAAACCATTTCAAATAAATATTCAGACAGTTGATAAAGTATTTAATACACAAAATTACCTACATGGTTATTTAATTATATTTGTATTATGAAATCATTAACCTGTAAGCAAAGTTTTGACTGGTTCGGGTGGGGCTCTTTAATAATGGTGGACTTAAAATATATTTAAACAAAACCCTCAGAAAGCAAGTAAATGAAAATAAGTATGAGATAGCTTATTACCTCACAATTACATCTAAGTAAAGCATTTCAAAGAATAAGCCAAGTGACTGTGCTTATTGTACAGTACACGCTGTGGGAGTCTGAGATAAGTTGTGGAGTCATTAAAACTGCATCAGTGCACATTTAACTAAAGATGTAGATAACGCTTAATGGGAAAAGGACAATGATAGAGTAGAAATGTTTGCTTTCTGGCCGGCAACTAAACAAAGAGGAGGGACTATTTAGGCTTTCACTACTATTTTTTGTGAAAGCCTTCTCTTTCTTTTCCGATGTATTACTTTAGGAGAATTTCCAGATCTTCACCATGTTGCCTGAACATGTTTATCATGACGGCCGTATAAAACATGTTTTCTCTAGGCACTATGCCAGTATTCACACCAGCAGTCTACATAGGGGGAATCTCTCTGCGGGTCAAAGAGTTTACCTCACACACAAGTGTGTGTGCCATGTATAGACTGGGATAATAGGTTCATGAAGAAACAGTTCACTGTCAGCTTTATGGCCCCTTATTCTTATGGTTCAAAGATTTCTGAACTGGCAATTGTTTTCAACCAGCAATACTAGCGATGTGAGTTCTTAATTCTTTATTAATTTAACGTTTGAATGTAATGGTAATTTGCTGCTTGGTTTTAAAGTGAAAGTCCTTTACCAAGAGAGACAGCTTAACGAAACTGGGCATGAAATCAACGTAAGAGGCCTCTCAAAGAATTCAGCTGAGCTTATTTAACTGGAAAAGCCCCATTTTGTGAATGATTGTTCCCTCTGAGCATTGGGGTAAAGATTGTCAATCAAAAAGTAGATTCATCAAATCTTCTGTGATATTCTAAGGGCTGTAGGAGCGATCCCTGGTGGAACCGTCTACCTGTGAGTATAAGACTAGTATTCAAACACAAAAAGCTTCTGCAGCCAAACCCATTTGTGTAGGGTAACCGTCTCCGCATGTTCTCTTGCTATCTATTTCACTGTATTACAAACCAATTATAATTATGTTTAAAATTAAAGAGCATTTCAATCAAGTCAGGTAACAACATGTTAAATGTCAAGCTTCCCTGCGCTTGATTAAGTGATATAGTGATTTAGTTGTGACTCAGAGTTATTTCAGATATTTCACTCAGCTCAATGAACTGTGGCGGCACAGCTAAACATATATTTACATTGGCTAAGGCCCAGTGTAAGCAGAGCCCTTCAATCATGGTCTAAGTTATAAAGATATGGGTATGAATGCACATTTTACCTCGAGACCTTTCTTGCGAGAGGCAACTCACTTCTACTTTTTACAGGTCTTTTTACGGAGATTAAATATTTAATCATAAGAGATGTTACTCAGGAAAATGTTGCTTTAATGCTTTAGTTGGAAGTGAAATGTACTGGGTGTGCCAGGAGTGTGTATTCTCATGTAATACAGTCCAGATGTTACTATTTTAGCAAGCTGCCCTGTGAGGGTGTACTAAGCCAGGGACAGCAGTGCTTTAAGCTAAATGCTAACTTTAGCATTCTAATAATCTTTCATTCCCTTTTTTTTTATATTCTGATATTTGGCAGTCATTCATTCATTCGCCCCCAAGTTAGAGCCTCTCAAATGTGGAGATGTCTCTGTAGTTCTGTGATGTAAGGTTGAATGAAAGTCTTTGGAATGAATTTGGTCCTTCAAGGACATTATTTTGGAGTTTCAGACTGTGAAAATGACTGGTTGATAATGCAGGTAATCAATAATTTAATTTAAATCAATAACAATGCTTATTGGATCTAACCAAAAAGTACAGCTAGGTCGATAGGAATGTCATCCATTTAGATCTGATGATGGCACAGGATGAAAGGTCAGGGGATTCCCAACATTATCACAATGTATCCTTATCAAGTGTCTTAGCAATCCATCCTATAGTAGTTGTTGAGACATTTCAAACAGAACTGCAATTGTAAAACCTCTTGGTGGTAATAGAACATATGTATATATTGAGGTTTTGTTTTCTTTCTGTAGATCCTTGTTACTTTGTGTTTTTTCAGCATTTTGGCTGTTAATAAAAGTACCTAAGGATACATTTGTTGTGACTCTAGCCATCTTATATAATTCCTATTTTTTTCATCGACCCTTTTTGTAACACATGTGATCACCAATGTCATTAGAATTAATTATCTGAGAATGTCTGCAATTTTTTTTAATTTGCAATTCATAAAATAATTGTTGAGACATTTCAGTTTGGAATAAAAGACTGAAACCAAACCACAAGCAATACTAAAAATAAATTCCATTTCCTGAACTGGATGAAAACCAACAAAGTACTGACCTATACACAGTAAATGGTGACTGTGTACATGTATTTTCAACACATTTGTATCTGTTAATCTAGACAGATTTTTCAGACTATTGTGTTATCTGCAGCATGAGTTGCATCATTAGAAGTTCTGTACTGAAGAAATGGTGCAACTCTCTCCCTTGGCATGAAAAACGACATCTCTAGAGGCTACAGTGCATTTCATCCTAACATAGTGTTACGATCCCAGACACTTAAGATGTAGGACCCAAATGCAAGACCCGGGAGACAGAGGTAAAGTATTTGTTGGATACTTTATTTTCCAAAACAGCAAAAATGAAAACGCTCACGCAGTGAGGAATCAAAAGTCAAAGAGTTCCAAGAGCATAGACCTAACATGACAATAGACAAGAAACAATACGCATTGACCTGAACATGACAAGAGACAAGACGAACTGACACTGAACACTGGGAGACAGGGGAATTTAAACACAGGGTAACAAGGCACAGGTGGGAACAATCATGGGCGGGGCTGACACTGATGGGCACAGGAGACACACGAGGAGTGACAGGTGAAAACAATCAGGGAATTAGACACACCAGGGAACTAACGACAGACATGAAAAACACAGGGAAAAGGACCAGACAATATCCCAGGAGGAAAAACATGACAGCAAACACACCAAACCTAGACAGACAACACTAAAACCCGTGACATAAACCTGGGGGTGTGACACATAGCAAGGGTACAGGAAGGCTTTAGGTTTTCTAATAAAAAAGCAAAGTTGTACATGGCAATTTTCTCAGAGTATTTGAGGCACATTTTTATCCTCCTCAATTGGGTCCTGACCCAGATTTAAAGAAGAAAGCCTGCAGGGGACTGAGGAGACCTACAGCGCAGAGTACAGTGTTCCTAACACTGGCAGGGTGGGGTGAGAACAGGCATGATGCAGAATACTAATAAGAAAGAGGAGAGCTTAGAAAAGCAAGGATGACTCAGTGTCACCTAGACTGCATGTGACTACAAAGGGTGGGGGTTAAAGCCTGTCTCCCCACACTGACTCTCCCTCCATCCTTTACAGACAGTATGAGGAACAGATCAGAGGATGTTGGACTTCACCAAACCCTACAAGCCAGCACCAAACCTAGTGTGAGTCACAAAGAAATTTCCCTGAAATCATTTCGCCAAAGACTCCTCCTACGTTCCTATCCAGCATGTGGCATCAAGTCTTCCAGGCCATGTGCGCCAAAAATTTAACTTTTGCACGAACCAGCTCCTGTTAAAAAAAAAACGTACAATTTTGAGCTCTTCCACCCCAACTGGAAAGCTGAGAATGAATGACTGGGATGAAAAAAATAAAATCAGCACACTTTGACTGAACTGCAAGCTGTTAACAGGGAGCAGAGTGGAGAGGAAGTGTGGTGTTGTAAGTAAACGTTGTAAAAACGTAAGTAGTTCTAAAGCATGTGGAGCCCCCATTCTTTTCCAATATTGGTTGCAATTCCAGGCATTTAGGAATATGTAAATATTAAATGTATTACATTTTAAGTCAAATAAAGTGTGTTATCCTGCACATAAGAAACTTTGAGTTCTCCCTAGGTCCAGCTGTGATGTTTCCATTGAGATGTACAACTTCAACATTGCAAATAAAAAAAAAGAGGCCCTTGTGAAATGTAACATGAGCCGAACATGTCCCGAAATGCTTAGGGTTCAAAGGTTTAATGGTAGTTTAATAGGTCTTTATCCACTGACTGCATTTGCCCCACTAGCATCCATGCATTACCCAGACCTGAGGTACGCTAACCTCAGAGGAGTTTACTTAGCAAACCAATGTGCAGTCTGACAAGACAACCTGTGTTTCGGTCTTTTTTTTTGTCTGACAGATTAACAAGGTGGATAACTGCTTGGAATGGAAGAAAAGAGATATTAACATACCAGCAACTTAAGTGATTGATACCTTTACTTGTGGTGTCTTTACCTTTTTTCAGGGCATCAGAGAGGAAGATTGAGCCTGAGATGTTACTATGTGATAACACCCTGAAGGACAAACAGTTGGTGTTTGATGCGAGTCTCATAGGCGTGTTTCAATCAAAGTGTCGCTGTGCTACTGTCTAAGCCTAAGGCATGCATGCACATACCGGTTTGTCTGCCTCCATACGTATATGTACATATTGAATATTGCACTGCTCTGCTAGCTGTGTGACACTGTGTACAGCAGTTGCTCCAGCATGCCTTTTAAAACACATATAAAACAAATAGGCCAACTAAAGGTTCATCATAAACACCAGTTTGCACAAAACTAATTTCTGTGGACCATCAAGCCTTGGAAAGTTATGTCACAGATGTAAAGATCCAGACACACAAACATCTTATTCTGTATCTTATCTATGGAACATCTGTGTGTAATCATATTTATACAGTCAAGAGTATGTAGTGTGTGTGTCCTTTGTAAGAGAGTGACCAACTGAGCTTGTGTGATAGTGTCTCTGTGAGTTTTGTCCTCTGTGTATCAGAGGGCCGTGGGCTAAAGCTATTAAGATCAGTATAGTGGTTGGATTCAGATGTGATCTGAATGATGATACTTCAGAGCTGAGCACAAAGCAGATGCTTTTCCAGAGCAGAAACTGTGCAGGGCCAATGTACAAGCCCTGGGGGACCCCTAAACAATGCTAGCTTTAGAGCAGCTATTAAAGCCAAATATATAACAGCCAACAGTTAAACCCAAAACACTGTAAAGCACTGCCAAACAAATCTGCTGCACTATTATTACCACATTTAACCATATGTTTGCACTGAGTACTCATATTATATTTTGTTGGGCTTCGTCCACATATGTTCACAAAGTTGAAGATTGTACAGCCTCCCTAAAGGTGGGGATGTGATAAGGAATTAATATTTGTGACAGAAACTATCAGGGGATTTTGGTTAGTTTTTTTTCGAGTTATACAGAGGTCAGTGATGAATTAAAAAAGATAGTGATATAATAGAGCGGAAATAAAAGCTAAACAGTTTAGTTTTCAGAAGAGCAACAGTTTAGAGATAAAGTAAGCAAAAGAAAATGTGCAAGACGAGTTGAAACAATGAAAAAATAAGAGGGACGTGGAGGGGAGTCAGAGAGTCTCATTCGCTGCTCACAAAATAGTATATCAGATATACATAACACATACTTTCACACCACTGATAGCAAACAGTCCAAGTGCTGATGGAGCTCCTTAGAAAAGCCAAAGTTTTAATACAAATGCCAAAGTTTCCATTTGAATGTTTTTTATGTTAAGAGAATCATGCATTAAAAAGTGCTCCTATACTGTAAGAGCCAACAAGCATAATAATTAATCTAGAAATTAAATAGTTGGTCAGTCTGCAAATGTAAAATGCTGCTGGCATACAGCTAGTCTGAGTAATCTGTTTTAATCAACATGACATTAAAATCACTAGTTTTATTATTTGTTATTTATTCAATTAAGTACAATAAATAATTTATGGCATTATACTTGTTAAATCTTGTTTATTGGAACTATTTAAAATTCAAACCTAATTAACTTATCGCCCTGTGTTTATTACTTATTGAACTTAAAAACACCACTTTTTGATTTTCATATTTATTTTAATTTTCACTTCTAATATTGTTACTGGTTATTATAACACATAATGAGTGTTTGCCTGTTAATCCATGTACTCATATTTACATGATTCACAGTGCAAGTTTATTTTAGTGACAATTATTTTGCGTGAAATGTATGTATTGTGGACCGCTTGGGGGAAAATGTGTGATATGTTTTGTGTTAAAGTATTATTTATATTAAGAGAATATTAACTGACAGTGATAAATGTACATGGGGTGATAATATAATTCCAGAGAAAAGCAAATAAGCACTTAATTTTAGTACCTCACGATCCTTTTTGCCAAGTTAATTTCATTTTCTTTTCACCCTGACACAGTAATGATTTACATGGTAATTATAACAGTTCTCTTTTCACGAGTGGTTTGATTTGAATGTTTATAATAGACTGAAATCCTTTGTACCCGAAGCCATTAGGCTCCAAAATCAAGGCTTTAACATCCACTCAAAAAACTTGAAAAAACCTCAATCCTTCTTCAGCTTATATACAAACTGTACAGTATGACTTGCAGATTCACATTAAACTGTATATACATGTAATATATTAAATGATGTACTGTATGTCTATACATGTTAACACTTTAAAAATGTTTTATTTTATACTGTCAATTCGATGTTTTCCTTTGTTATTCTAAGTATTCTTGTTTAAAACCCTTCTCTGTCCTGACCTGTGTTTTACTCTTTGCTGCTATAACACCTACATTTGCTGGAGATTAATAAGATTTATTTTATCATTCATTTTAATTTCAGAGGGGAACAAGAAAAAAACATTTAAAATTCCTGCTCCATGTTCTTGTTTGTGTAATTTATGAGTTTATAGTTCTGAACAATTATTTCATTATTTAGCCATTTTTATAGTTAAGCCACCTCAAATGTGTAAATAACATATAATTAATGTATTTAGTTCATTTTTCCATCAATTGGTTACTCAGTCTTTAGTTAAGCCTTCCAAAGAAATGTGAAATAAGGGGGATTATTTTAAATTAACTACTTTCCAGTCCAACATTTTGACAGATAAAGACAAAAAGGGATGCAACACCTGAGTTCAAAGCTGTTTCAAGATCTCTATTTTTAGAATGCTATTTTGTTACAGTCATAAAATGTTTAACATAAGTTCAATGAAAAAAGATAATAACCAACCCTAAAACATAAAGTCTGTTATATTTCAAACAGATGGCATAAATCCACATTAACCTGAGTTATCAGCAATTTTTCTCAAGAATCCACAGCCTTGAAACTGCTACGATGTTTGCGACTGAGCTTGGCAGCAACTGGCCGACTACAACCAGCTCCAACAAAACAGCACATGTATGAAGTACAGAAATATGAACACATTCTTCCAAAAAAACATTCTCTTGTATTGCTTTTTTTGAACTCGGTACATCTGAAATAGCTTAAGGCTTAAATCCAGCCAAATTCTTATACAGGAATCTTCTGTCTCCATTTTCATCAGACTTCGGTTTGCGTTTGGCAGCAGGAGCTGAGCCAAGCACATTTCTCTGAGTCATCAGAGGGGGGGGGAGGAGGAGGTGGAGAATAAGAAAAAGGGGTAGGCAGAGAAGCAGGAGATGGCAAGTCTGGATTTTCCCTCTCGCTCTCGCAAGCGAAGGCCTACACTGCGCAGCAACAAGCTGAGAAAACCATGCTCTATTGTTTCAGGCCCGCTGGCAAAGTGAGCCTTCCTGAAACTCAGCAAACAGCTATCGCACACACACGAGGGAGAACTGCCAAAGCACTGCTCACTGAAAGACCTGCCAAATGGAAGAAAGCTGTTGTATGAGAAGTTTACTTTCGTAGAATCTGTTGTTTCTTTTAACCTGACGGAAAATTATTTCAATACAATCTTTAAAAAACATACAAACGATGAGAAAAATAACCTACAATAATCAATGTGTCTTTACTAATGGTTATAATTGTGTTGCTTTAGTGTAGCGGTGAGGGGAGATGTGACAACCTAAAAAAAGCAATCATTTAAAAGAAATAACTCTGAGTAAACACATTACCCATTAAAAAGGACTTTGTGGTCACATTATGACATTCATCCTATTAAACTGCATACTTTGTGGCTTTAATATATCATTTAAGTACTGCCTGTAAACGCTGGCAGCATTCTGGCTTTCCACTTAAGGCGGGACCGAGCAACAGTAGGTGCTACTTGGAAGAGGAAATAGACAATGCTGTCGGATGGTTGGCAATGGTTTCTAAGAAGCGACTGGACATTGCTCACCTTCTAGGAACAATCCCATTTTGATTCAGAATAGATTTGAATAGGAAAGGTATACATTGGTTGCAGCAGCATATCAGAGAGACTCCCTGAGTAAAACGAAACCATCTGAAAGCTTGGAATCTTCCCACCAGCTGATAGCGTAGGAGACTATTTATTTTTGGTCAAAGTGATGTATAACAGCAGGTTTTTCACGTAAGAGGGAGGCGCAGTCATGGCGGCAGAGTTATTGCCCCGTTTGTCTGGCAATAGGTAGAAGGTGAAGGAAATGAGAAATGAACAACACAGCAGGAGAAAGAGAACTGGGTGAAATGTAGCAGCTTTGAAGTACAATCCCTCATTTCTCTTCTCATGTCCCCCTGGAGCCGCCCGGCAGCTTGACTGTTTGTTTTCCACTCCAACGTGGGGACAGATTTGGACAAGGGCGGCAGCGGAGTCTATTTTCTCCACCTGGAAGCTTGGAATGGAAGGCAGGGAAACTCAAGACTGGTTTTACCCGCTTCCTGGAAACGGTAAAGCAAGCAGGAGGCCCCACTGTCAGGGAAAGGGCAGAGAGAGAGAGATAGTGTGCAGGGAGAGACCTAACCCTCTGGTCAAGAGATAAGCAATATGTGTGAATGCATGAGTGGGAGTGTTTATGTGCCTGTGCGCTTATAGGTATGCAAGTAAGAGAAAATGATAGAATGGTATAGAGCATGTGCTCCAGCCACAGGAGTTGCTGATGCCCACGAAGATCTGTTTACAGTGCGTGCCCCCGATGACCTCCCAGGGGATGCAGGAGCCACTGCCAACACGCACATAAACACACACTCACATCTCCCAGGCCACATATCTCAGCAGACATAGATACAGGGGTGTCTAAGGGCACCTGTTAGAAACATCCGGAAGGCTAGATTCCAGACAAAGCATGGCTCTAAAGACCCAGCCTGGAGGAAGGTGTTGGTGGATGTGTGAGGGGGAAGAAGGGGCAAGAAACGCTCCTGATATCCAGCACATGACTGAGCCCTGCACCTAATGATTTCCACAGAATTACATTGCGAGGATATGTACCAAGAAAAATAAACAAGCTAAATAAACTTGTTTAGCAATGGAGGCCAACAAGGAGAGCAAGTGTGGGAGTTTAAAGGCTTGTTCAAAGGCGTAAAGGTAGAAGGACTGGAGAGAGAGTGAGAGAGATAAGATTTTTCTCGCTGTCTTTCTTCCAGCTGGTTGAACAGCAGCTCTTAGAAAAACTTCTCTAACACTCAGCAGTAACAAAATATAACTCACCTAACCTGTTTTCCACTGTTTCAACAACCATTCAAAAGATGGCATACAATGCAAAAAACTGCCAATAATCTGCTGTAAAGATGGAAAAAATGTAATTACGGAAAGAAAATATGAATCAAAATGAGTTCTAGCCAACAATTGTTCAATTTTGAATTGTCTGTCAATCTCCTGATTTATTCATTAATCGGTTGGTACATTTCTCAGGTGGCATACAATACAAAAAACAACAACTGCCGATGTACTCGCTAATATTATTGTCCCATTGACCAAGCCTAACCTATTAATTAGTAAGCTTTTAGTGCTGTTAATTAGATATTGGGACTTTCGGAGATCTAGGCTAGTTGTTTTTCACATGTTCCAAGTCTTGTCATAAGCCTATCTAACTGGCTGGCCCTTGAGTAATACGCTTTGTTAACGCCTTAATCCCAATTAGGGTTGCAAAGGGGCGGAAAGTTTCCGGTAAAAAACATGACATTTAAACAGATTTTTTTTTTAAATCTTTTTTTTTTTTTTAAAGTAGAACAGAACAAGTTTTGAATATTTTATTGAACAATTATTTGTTTCATTGAAGAACGAAAACAGGAATGTTGAGTTAAATATTACTCATCCCCCCCAACCCCACTCATTAAAAAATGAACAAAAATGCACCCCCCATCCAAAAATCCCCACAAAGTCCCATTCAAAATGTTAAATGAAAAGAGCCCTTCTCCCTCCAAAAAGTCCCATTAAACATGCACATCTTCCTTCAAGCAATCCTCTGCATTTTTTACCCTTTCAGTCAATGGGCTCTCCCTGGGCCTCATCAACATCACACTCTGAGTCTTCCTCTTCAGTGTCACTGTCCAGCCTTTTTGAGGATGGCTCTGTGTCAGGCTCAAAGAGCCTTAGGTTTGCCCGAATGCCAACCAGTTTTTCCACTCTCACATTTGTGAGCCTGTTGCGAACCTTTGTGTGGTCTCAATAGCCATGCAGTAAGCAGTGTGCTATGGCATGGATATTCAAGTGTACTTGAATGGCATCTGTTTGTTTTAGTCAGGATTATGCTAAAATATACTTTCCCCAACTATATTTAAGTTCCCTATGAAGAGCCAACCTTCAATTTAGAAAATTCCCAGTTTATTCCCATAAATTCCCGTTTATTCCCGTTAATTCCCATGGAAAGTTTCCATCTTTGAAAATTCCCGGAATTTTGCAACCCTAATCCCAATATGTTGAACCATTTCTTAAAATACCTACCTTCCTCTCTGCTCTTCACAGTTCAGCCCTGCAATGCTTTCCCATTTGCACATGCTGGCCAGGTTTCGAGCCTGCCTGTTACATTTCAGTGGTAGACCCTCCCGACACACATGGACGTGTGCGCCTGCTGACTCACCAACCTGCTCGTCTGTCGGAGTGATTAAGTGTGATCAATGCTGCGCGGCAACCATGGCTGCACTAATGTACAAAAGTACGTCCTGAACAAAAGGAGCTGGCTTAGATGATCAAGGTGACTGACACAAAGAGAAAGTCCCAGATACACTTAACGTAACCTCTTAAATTATAGGGCGTTGCTTTGATGCTATATAACGAACACGCTCAAGGTCCACAGCGTTTATATGTGGTGTGTAGGCACACCAAAGTACACTCAGTATGTAGACTGTATGTAGGAAAATAGAAGCAGAGCGCCCTGAAAGTATGTAAGTATACTGTACTGTGTAAATATGTGAGTGTATGGGAGAAGAGATGTATCTGTGAGTGTAACGATAGGGACAGAGAAAAGAAAGAAAGAAAGAAAGGGGAGAGAAAGTGGGACAGACAGCAGTGACATACGCCCGCAACTCCCTCCTCTCTTCCCTTCGTTTTCATCTCTCTCCTTCCACTGAGGGGAAAGGAAGGAGGTCACCCACTCCTATGAGCACTCAATCAACCTGCGCCGGTGACCTTGCTCGTCCTGGATACAGCGCCCGCTCCCTGTGTTTGTATCCCTGCCATCCAGCTGCCATTTCTCTGCAGCCGGTGCCAGGTTACAGAGCCAAGAGCACAGAGGTGCCGTTCCACCAGATGCACACTTCTCTGCTCGGTCAAATCTCAATGGCAGACGGCTCTGTTTTGCGTCTTTGACAAGCGTCATGACCAACATGCCCAGGTTAATGAATTAGTAAGTGGGATCTTCCCTCTCTTTATATGCAATGGTTGTGTAGGCTACTCATGGATAGTGATTTATTCATCATGAAGAGGGCTTAGTCAAAGTGAAAAAGAGTGAATGAGCAATATTAAGCATTGTTTGAGGATGCCATTTAAAGAAATCCTGTAAATAACAAATCCAGCCATATTCAGTTACCAATAATCTGCTGTAAAGATGACAACATGTGATGACGGAAAGAAGATATGAATCAAAATGAGTCTTACAGCGAACAATTGTTTACATTTTGAATAGTCCGTCAATCGCCTGATTTATTCACTAATCGTTAGGTACATTTCGTTTTAGAAACAAGTCTAAAATAATATATATTTAATAGATTAGTTTGTAATTATTGCTCTATAAATCAATTGGTCTGCATATTGTTCGAAAATAGTTTAAAATGGCTGAGAACATTTGCTGTCGTGTTGATTATTTTAATCAACACGACAGTAAATGTTGGAGTTGGAGAAACATTTTCTTTTGGTCAACTACATTAAATTGTTACCAATTGTTTTAAATTGTTTCTTGACAGAAAATTTTAAAATACCATATCAAACGTCCTCATTTTGTAAAAATAAGTTGCCAGATTATTATCATAGCAAACAAAATTTAAGAGGTTGAATATATAATGAATTTGACACATAATGTGAACTAATTATTACTAATGTAACTAATTACTGTAATTTACAGTCCTAAACAACATTATCATCTATATTACATTTTAAAATAAGTAAAAGCCAAGAAGAAGATTTTAACATAACACACATGTGGTGTGGCAACAGAATGACATGACAGTTTTAATTTAGAAGAAAGTGTCACCACCAAACCTTGGCAGCATCCTAACACAGCAGGTGGCCAACAACATATTGCAATGTAGGAATCTGCATGGCACTGCTATATGAACGATGCATCAGCTTATTTTTACGAGCATCATTCCCATACCGCCAGCACCAATTTGACTTCATCATGAGTTAAAAAGTGTTTTTCCAATGTAGATAAAGGGAAGGAAGGGCTAACTGAAATAACTGCTGTAACAAAGTCAGACTCGTAATAAAAGACAATTATCCGACGCTGTACTAACGGAGGTTGCAGCTACTTCTAGGGTGCAAATTGACCCACAAGGCCACAGACGGCCCTATCAGCTGTGACAGTCAGATCACATTCCTTTGTTATGTGCTGTCGGACGGGCCTTCCCCTACGGAAAGTTAGTAATAACTGTGGATACAGCTGCAAAGATGGCTCTGATGACCACAGCAAGAATAGGCATGGAAATACAACACATGGCCGAGACAGACGAGGGAGGATGGAGGATGGAAAAAAAAAAAAGGTTTTCTGAATGGATGGCAGGCGAGCTGAAGACCCTTGGACTCATGTATTTAGTCCGTTAAGTTTTTGTCAGAGAAAAGAGAAAGAGGCCGACAGGGGAAAGGAAAGTTATTGTAATTCATCTTTAAAAGGGCAGATTCCTGGGTGATGAATGGTGTTCAGAGAGAGTGTGTGTTTGTGTATTGTCGAGATGGACGTGGGAGGTGCAATCTAGCTAGCAGCAATTCTTATCGCTCCACAGAGCAATGTGGAGAATGAGGATTCTGGGTTCTGCCCTGCTGATCAAAGACACACAGAGGCTAATATACACCCCCCCTTTCTCAACTCTTTCATACACACACAGTCAGAATGACAAGCTCAGCAACTAATGTAGGCTAATGCTATGAGCAATCACTCATTACTCAATAAAAGGCAGAGGGACTGTTGTCAAATATTTGAGACGGACATTTTTAATGAAGAGTACCACCTGTTTCTGCTCGAGTCCTTTTTACTGTGTATCAAAGAGTCATTTCACTGCATCTCACACATTGGAATTAACAGGATAATATCTCATTTTCATGTTCGGTTAATATCCTTTTTTGAGTAATTAATCACTTGGTATAAGCATCAACAAATATTGAAAATGGCTATCACAATTTCCTTGAGCTCATCTTCTATCTGACCCACGGTCAAATACAGAAATATATCCAATTTACAAAGTTATACAAATTGAGAAAAGCAGCAAAGCCTCACATTGAAGAAGCTGGAACAAGAGAATAATCGATTATCGAAATCATTTGCAAAGGATTGTATGTTGCTGGATGAATTGACTATAAAAGCTTTATTTCATGCCCATAGAGGTTTAAATATACATTTGAAATGGGGTCAGACACAGCATCATGCAGGAAGAGGCACTATAGCCCAATGTTCCCTGATGACATTGACTGCAGTGAGAGTTATGTGTTATACAAATGAGTTGTAAGTGTGTAACTCAGACAGCAGCAATGTACACTAGACGGTCTCATCTGTAATTCAGATGCAGGTCTCATCACCTTGACTGTGTGGAGTCTGCCTCTACATGACTGCCTGTGTGGGTGTGCATACATATAAGAAGGTGTGAGAGATGGAGTGTGTGGATGTGTGTTTTTGTGCAAGTCCTTATATAGTCACGGTTATGCTCCTCAGACTAACAGCATGTCTGCGTGTTCAATAACAGAACAGTGGTGAGTGTATTTACTTCTTTTCCTCACTCTGCTCTGCATTCCCACCTATCCATCTGCTTTATCCTCCCTCCATCACCTCCCTCTGTTCTTCTGTAATGCACGTCCGTCTCCTTTTGTTCTCTAGTCTGCACACACACTTACTGTATCTGCTTCCTCCCTATCCCTCTCCTCCTTTTTTTCTCCATTTATCTCTTCTTCAATCCATCACAGCCTCGTCCACCTCCTCCCCCTTTTCTCTCCCCATCTCTGTTCTTGTATGCGAGTGGTGAGTCTGCGGGGTCCTTGTTATCCAGCACCTATCCAGACATCCCTCAGCTGGGAAGCCAGACAGCATGACAAAAAGACGACCAGAGAGGAGGAAAGACTGACAGCTCGACAGCTATTGCAGCAAGACTGACAGGCAGAAGGAAAGAAAGATTCAACTGGGCGGGAGTCGTCCGGAAAGGCAGCACTGAGAAACCCAGGCGTGTAGTTTGAGAAGAAGACAGAGAGGCTGTTAGTAAGAGGATACCAAACAGGTAGACAGGCGGATGAAGGCAGGCGAGTAGGAGGCAGACAGGTAGGCAGAGCAGCCAGCCGAGCTACGAGCTGAGCATCCCAACAGGCCGGAGGGTCAGGAGCTGCACGGCTGATAAACAATGCCTCTGTCTGGGCCTGGCACGCTACTGCAGGCGCTAAATGATGCCTGGACAGAGACAAATAACCCTTAAAGCATATTCATGAATGTGTGATTTCATTGTAGCTCAACAACTATTTTATAGTAGGAGTGTAATGTATAGGCAATTGATCAAGTTAGTTCATCCACAGAAATCTATTCTGCAACAATTTTGAAAATAAAAGGAATCATTTAGCTTTTCCACGTCCTACTAAATTAAAGATAAAGTGTAAGGTGAGTGAATATATATACACACAGACAATTTCTTAACTAACTGTAACCCATAAACCTGAAAAAGACAAATCTTCCTAATTTGAGGTTAAAAAGTATTTGATAACAGGATGTTAAACCTTCAAAGATGGCACAATCTTTCCTTCTTACTTTGTATTAGTGGAGACAATTTGGAGCATTTACAAACTTGACTGTCATTGAGCATAACTGAATTGGTTGCTATGATTCATGTCAGGTGGAATATGTTTAAAACATATGTATTTCCTCAACTGCACCCTAATAAAAACCATCATGTTACAACAAGAATGTCCTAATAGTATTGCAGTGACACTCAGGAAGTGCTTTTACCAGAGCCAGGCTCGTAGCACTGGCTCAGTGTTTCACCATATGGTGAAGATTTAATCCCGGCAAACGCCCTTTGATTCCAATCACTCTGACTCAGCTAAATCTGTTGCCCTTCCTCTGTTCAGCAGATGTGGCAATGGTTTCTTCTAGAACTTTCATAAATATCCTAAATCTTAATTACAGTGCCTCACGTTTTGAAATATAAATACCAATAATCTGGCCCAGGGTTGGCCTTGCACATGGAAGAACCGTCAGGAGCATTGCAGCACCCTTATTTATTTCATTACAAAGTTAAGAAATAGTGTTCTTGGTCAACCGGCTGCTGATACAGTTACAGCTGCCAGATATTTCTTCAGTCTAAGTGCATTTCTTACTCTATGGTCTGCCACCCAGATCCCTGCACACTGGCTGTCGTCCGACTGGGTCGAGTCACAATGACAGGAAACCACGAAGCTTCTTCTTTGGGAGCAATACAAATGTCTTTTAAGGACCCTGGGCAAATAAATGTGTTCACATTCTCACAGCCTAAAAACAAACCATTAAATACTATCCACCATTTCCAAGTTCAGAGAAGTGCCAAGGACTCAATCAAAATATCCCGCCAAATGTCCCTGAAGAAAGAAATTCCAAATTAAATAACACTGGCATGTATCAAGCACGGTTGAGGCACATTTTCCAAAAGGGCCTTGTTGATTTCAATGTTTTTCACCAGTGGACTGCACATAATGATTCCAATTTACCAGAATTCCTTACCCTCCAAAACAGACAATTTATGTTTTTGTACAAGTGAGCTTTGGCTGTGGTTAGCTAACCACACGCTTCTTCCTGGACTTTTCAATATTCTGGTACAAGATCAATCCAAAAATAATGCACAGGAAACAAATAGACACACTTAAAAGAGAGGAAAAAAGCCATGACTGGAGGTGAGTCACAGAGGAGAAACAGAGCCGGTCTGAACTGGATGTGCAATTTATCACGCACTGCAGGAGGTCATTTAAAGGGGGACGGTGGGGAGCAGAGTCCTATTGATGAAATATCTTGTACTTGCTTTTGTATGAAGGAATGTAAAGTAACAGAGGACTTTTTTTTAATGGATTTCCCCCAATCGAGACCTTATTGCATCCTTCCTCAATTAAGCTCTTTTTGTCCAAAAGACTGATGCAAATTATTATCAAATAGGCTTCCATACATTCAGTATTTGGTTAAATTCCCCATTGACCCCATGCAGGCTAATGTTAACAAGAATACCCAGGCTCATATGTGATAACTTTAGAATTCCTACTTGTAAAGTTAGAGCAATAATTGAACTAAACTCCAGCATGCACTGACACAATATATATATACAGTGGGGCAAAAAAGTATTTAGTCAGCCACCAATTGTGCAAGTTCTCCCACTTAAAAAGATGAGAGGCCTGTAATTTTCATCCTAGGTATACCTCAACTAT
>NW_011346291.1:15422-34186 GCF_000735185.1 Notothenia coriiceps | reverse complement strand
CAGACGCAGTAATGGAGCATCAAATCAAAATTGCAGCGGAAAGAACAATCAAGCGTGGGAGGGTAATGCTTTGACGTATTTGACATGATCACAGGAGCAAAATAGATACAGTAATAAATGTATTTGTCTGAGTTATAAAACACTGCCTGCCATCCAATGATCTGTCAGTTAAATTGTATTTATTTAAAACACTGAGGTACAGTGGGGAAAAAAGTATTTAGTCAGCCAACATAGTTGCAAGTTCTCCCGCTTAAAAAGATGAGAGAGGCCTGTAATGTTCATCCTAGGTATACCTCAACTATGATAGACAAAATGGAAAATAAGTATTTGGTCAATAACAAAAGTTCATCTCAATACTTTGTTATATACCCTTTGTTGGCAATGACAGAGGTCAAACGTTTTCTGTAAGTCTTCACAAGGTTTTCACACACTGTTGCTGGTATTTTGGCCCATTCCTCCATGCAGATCTCCTCTAGAGCAGTGATGTTTTGGGGCTGTCGCTGGGCAACACAGACCTCCAAAGATTTTCTATGGAGTTGAGATCTGGAGACTGGCTAGGCCACTCCAGGACCTTGAAATGCTTCTTACGAAGCCACTCCTTCGTTGCCCGGGCGGTGTGTTTGGGATCATTGTCGTGCTGAAAGACCCAGCCACGTTTCATCTTCAATGCCCTTGCTGATGGAAGGAGGTTGTCACTCAAAATCTCACGATACATGGCCCCATTCATTCTTTCCTTTACACGGATCTATCGTCCTGGTCCCTTTGCAGAAAAACAGCCCCAAAGCATGATGTTTCCACCCCCATGTTTCACAGTAGGTATGGTGTTCTTTGGATGCAACTCAGCATTCTTTCTCCTCCAAACACGTCTAGTTGAGTTTTTACCAAAAAGTTCTATTTTGGTTTCATCTGACCATATGACATTCTCCCAATCCTCTTCTGGATCATCTAAATGCTCTCTAGCAAACTTCAGACGGGCCTGGACATGTACTGGCTTAAGCAGGGGGACACGTCTGGCACTGCAGGATTTGAGTCCCTGGCGGCGTAGTGTGTTACTGATGGTAGCCTTTGTTACTTTGGTCCCAGCTCTCTGCAGGTCATTGACTAGGTCCCCCCGTGTGGTTCTGGGATTTTTGCTCACCGTTCTTGTGATCATTTTGACCCCACGGGGTGAGATCTTGCGTGGAGCCCCAGATCGAGGGAGATTATCAGTGGTCTTGTATGTCTTCCATTTTCTAATAATTGCTCCCACAGTTGATTTCTTCACACCAAGCTGCTTACCTATTGCAGATTCAGTCTTCCCAGCCTGGTGCAGGTCCACAATTTTGTTTCTGGTGTCCTTTGACAGCTCTTTGGTCTTGGCCATAGTGGAGTTTGGAGTATGACTGTTTGAGGTTGTGGACAGGTGTCTTTTATACTGATAACGAGTTCAAACAGGTGCCATTAATACAGTTAACAAGTGGAGGACAGAGGAGGCTCTTAAAGAAGAAGTTACAGGTCTGTGAGAGCCAGAAATCTTGTTTGTTTGTAGGTGACCAAATACTTATTTTCCACCATAATTTGCAAATAAATTCTTTAAAAATCAGATAGTGATTTTGTGGATTTTTTTTCTCATTTTGCCTCTCATAGTTGAGGTATACCTAGGATGAAAATTACAGGCCTCTTTCCTCTTTTTAAGTGGGAGAACTTGCACCATTGGTGGCTGACTAAATACTTTTTTGCCCCACTGTATATATATATCTTTTACATAAAAACATAAAACATATTTATTTTACTTAAACCGATATATTCCTGCACTTTAACTCTTTCTGAATATTGAAGTATGAATGCATGTTGTTTGTATGTTGTCTCCTCCTGAATGTTGTACGTCTCTTGTTTTGTTTTTTTAATGGCACTTTAGAAAAAGGAGTAGCTCTAGTCATCTCATTGTACCTGTATAATAACAATAAAGGATTCTATTCTATTTTACATTTATATATTTGTGACGCTTGTGTTATTTATTTAAGATTATATTAGAAGAAAAAGGGGTCAGTGATTTTCTTAAACAGCTGGGTACTTTAGCTAACGTTACTCTCACAAGAGATACTATTACGTTTGTTGAGGACTTTTTCAGGCTGCGGATAAATATAGATCTAGTGTGAATAATGGCCTCGACAGATTGACTTAATAATATACGATGGTTATGTTCATTGTTCTGAATCAATAATTCCATAGTGCACAGTTGTGGCGACTTGTTGGTAAGATCCATTAATTCTCGTTTATTATCTTGCATTGTTTAACAATAACAAGATACACAGTACATTTGAACAATTTAAGTTGAATACCAACATCTAGGATGGGAATGTTGCTGCTGCTTCCACATATAATCACAGGAAAGATTAGCGATTTAAGACCGCTCTTTTAGAATATGATGATTGATGATGAAAAATGTCTATCCACTACCACAATGTATTTGCTTTGGTCAGCTGTAGGAAGTTAAACTGACCACAGTCCTCCCTCCTGTCTGCTGCAAGGTCTCGTCCTGTACCAGCCTAACAAACCATTATGTTGCCAGATCAAGCGAGACGTTGAATGCTAAATGACTGGCCACACTAGAACCAGATGAACTGGTTAACTGGAGGTGATTCACATCGAAGAAATGTGGCACTGAAAAGGCCTGGCGCTGGTTTTCCAAAGTGATCGCAGCACTGGGAAATGCCCTTACTATAAAAGACTACCTGGCTATCGATAAAACGAGATAAAATGGTTGTTCAGTGGACTCCAATAACTTATAGTGTACTCCATTTCAGTGAAAACATGAGCTATAAGCAATGAGCTGAACTTGACCCATGCAATAACTGCAGTTGGGATGTAGGAGGGCCAGCAGTCTGCTTATTTCTCCAAACGCAGGCAGGAAGTGGAAAAAGGCTCCATTGAGACATGAAGAGGCATTTATCACTCAGCAGGATTACAACAAGTATGAGACAAGCTATTCCTTAATTTAACTCTGATACCACCCCCACAAATGTATAATGAAAGATGATTACAGCTACTGCAGCAGTAAAGGGGAAATCCACCCTAAAGAAAAAACTCAGAAAAGAAAACGATGCTGTTTTAGTCAAGGTTTGACAATGTGAAGCAGCATCTCACAACGCTTTAGTGTTTTTTGAGGGCGCAAATAACAATGAAAAACAGACGGGTTGTATAAACTGATTCTGTGTATCGAGGGCGACTTTATTAAGTTTAGTGAAAAGCATTTACACTAAATAAACAGGACACATGGATGTGAAAACAGTAATGTTACACTTCCTGTCAAAGAAGCATCAACTTAATCTCACGATGACATGACAGAATAGATTCCTGGGTTTATGGTTTCTGGGCTTAGGAGAGACTTCTTCTCGTTGACAAATATTCATCAAACATTCCAAGATCAAACAAATAGCATATGTGAATTGTGCTTTGGAGGGGATTTTCACTTAAGATCCAGCCAAGTTTGCAACGAATGATCATTGGTCGGGTAAATTAACAATGACATCCAATGTGGGGTTGTCCTCCTGGAAACTCAGGCTTTAAACAGTCAACGACGAACAGATTCAAATTCACATTGTAAAATCATCCTTTCAAGCATTTAGAAAACCTCGGACACCCTTTATTTTGGGATGCGTCTAACACAATAATGTCTGAAACTCCTACAGTATGACGAGTATTTAAACAGGAACCATTCACTCTCTATCTTAAGTGTCTGCAAACACCAGAACGGAACGTCATCTCCCTCTATCATCACCCTCACCACACTTCCACTCATATTTGCCCCTTTGATCAACAATGAAATGTACACAGCTGGCTGGTGAATATCAAAAGCTACTTCATCTCCTTGATAGAGAATAATCTAATATTGTATACACCAAGAACTCTGCTTAGAACAACAAAGTCTCATCAGATTGCATGACACTGGATTTCATCAGATATTATGACCTCAATCTATTATTGACACAGTGTTTGCAGTTATGAATGATTTAGAGCTATAGGATTATATTTATCAGCGTAGTAGCACTTAACATCTTGAGTTGCATTCTGAATTAAACGCCAGGGGTATGTGGGGTTTAAACAGTGTGCAAGTAAGTGCTTGTGCCTAGCAAGTCCTTGGGAATGAACCCACTGAACTCCCAAAGGTGTGTGGAATAACTTAAAGAAATCACAATTGTGTTACCAACTCTACCATCTAGTGGCGAAAAGCCGTCGTCACTTCTGAAAGCTCCATGAAATGATACCGGTATGATTTAAACAAGTCAACATGACATACTGTAGACGTGAGCTTTATTTGTTAAAATAGAGAGAGATCTGAGCAGAGGAGGCCCAACTGTTCCTGGAAAGCCCAGGCGTCAAAATAAACCTCATTTTGACAACAGAGCAGAGATAAACACGCAGGGATACGGTACCAGAAGGTAGAAGAACATTTGATTTATTGTTATTTTGCAAATGAAAGTCTTAGAGAGCAATGTTGGGTTTCTTGTAACATAAGTTACTGTAATTTCTTGCTTAGGTTGATAGTACTTAAATTAAAATTGTTCCTTTGTGTACTTGAACTTGCAATTCATAAAACTATAGAATTTATATCCCAGAGAGCAACTTTACATCAACTCAGTGTTCTCAGTTTGGACTAGTTTCAGTAACAACGATCACAGAAGCGGTACAAACAGGATAGTATGTTGGTTTATCTAAAATTAATCCCTAAACTCAAAGAAGCCTAACAAATAAATGTTAAAATATAAAACGTACAAATCAAACCTACAATAAAAAAAACTATAACCTGACTGCGTACCTTGGGTCCAAACTTCAATCTTTGAAATCAGATAGCATTCATAAGTTTCATTTTGTAGCATAACATAACATTGGATTTCTTCCACTATTGTTTAAGATTGGGAAAATAAAACTGATGCTTACTAAAATAAATATCCCACCCATGGGTACTCTCCAAGATCCTCAAATCTGTACAATGAAAACAAGTGCTAACTCACGGCAGAACGCCTCAGTTACTTTTGGTACATGAACATAGAATTACAAATGACTCTAACATTACAGCAAACATCTGGCTTACTCAGCATCTGCATCTGCATCAGCATCTGCAAACTGGCCGGCCTCAGTGGGAACCTCCAAGCTCCACCATTTGACGGGCTGTCGGTGGAGCTCGGCCGGGCTGTACTTGGCTGTCACCGGCAGGTCCACTGGGTCCGTTTGCTTAATTGTCAAATTCCTTAAATCATAATGGATCACATCTTCTGGACCTGAAGGAGGCACAAAATACCAGTTAGACATTTGTACTGCACCTGACCTGGATCATAACAGCTTTAGACTTGAGATTAACCTCAGTGGAAATAGCTTGTTGTTAGATAAACCTCGAAAATTGGTTTTATTCATGTTCAGTTTCCTTCAATTGAACACTATGGTAACGATACTACTGTAATTATCCTAATAAGAATGTATTCAGATATTTCGGGTGACATCAGCATATACTATGGCTACAGTGCTGTATGTGGATATTTAACCATTTCTTTACCGTAGGGCATGAAGCCAGAACACATGTTGTCCCAGCCAGTCAGTGTGACCTCTTTGATCTGACTTTCCCAGTCTTCCTCCTCTTGTGGTGGCAACGCTGGTGGATGGATGTTTCTATAAAAGTCAGCAGATTGATAGGTCTCATATTACCTTTGTATTCAACAATCAGGCAAATGTATTCTTTTGAAAATAAAACAAAAAAACAAGGGAAATTGGCCATTGAATTTTGGTATTATCTGACTGTTGTGGGTGAGTCTCATTAATGGAAGCAAATGCAATAGTAGTTTAGAATTATGTTAATATCATTATCATTCTTGCCATGAGTTTGATAAAAAAAAGATTAGCGCCTTTTCCGTTGACAAGAAAAAGTGACCATGTGGCCAACATATGTAGTTTTTTACATATTTAAAAAAAATGGTACCTACAATACATGTTGTACTATATGAAGGAGCGAGGTTCTATTGAGTTGCATTGTGTGTGAGAACTAAAAACCTTTCAAATGGAACAAATATTTACTAAAATGTATTATTTGTCAATGTCAATGGAAGCTGTGTTAAGTTGTAGTTTTTACTTTTTGTCCACCGGAAATGTACTTATGACACCAAATTAATTAAAAAAAGATTCACGGTTTTATCCCAGTGATTCTTTCAAATATGTTACAAGGTAGTTGACCTACCTCTTCTTTTCTCTGAATTTCCTCCATCTCCGTTTCTTTGCTGTTGATGACGGGTTGGGTTGTGGTGCCATTTGTTGAGAATTACAGAGAGGAGCAACAGAGTCTAGACTGGGGGTCCCATTCACTGACGGACCACCTGAAGGCCTTGCACTGCGGACCCTTACAGCTGCTGAAGCATCAGGGGCAGCTGAAATTGTGCTTTCATGTTTTCCCAGGGTCCCTCGGGGCGTGCCTTTTGTGCGCTGGCCCTTGTCCCCATGGTCAATATAACCATTGACCATGCATTGTGGTTTGACATCGTCCCGTGTGCAGACTGGTGTACTCTTACTTTCTCTAGTGGAAGCAGCTGGGCAGCCATTGAGAGTGACAGCTCCATTTACCAAACCTGTGACGGGAACCTCATCTCCGACTTTAAAGGGGTAGTGACGCGTCTCTCCTCTTCTTCTTTCATATTTTGTACCATTATGAAGCATCACGTCACCTGTGAATTAGTCGGAGGGTTTGGTGTTAGTGCAAAGAATGAAAGAAAACAACTACAAGAAATATAATGTTTTTTTAACGTCTATAGGAAAATGATGTTCTCCAGAAGATGAATCCTCCTATTGGTAAAACAAGTGGAAAGATTTAAGTTGGGCTTTTAGGAAGGACATTTTTTAAATTGTTTTCTGCATGGACATTAATAACATGAATAATTGATATCTTTCAGCTGGCAAGTTCTCCCAAGGCATTGATAGGCATAAAACACATAAATCACTTGGTTCACTCGGTTTGTTGATTTACAAAAAGTAGGGAGGAATTAATCAAACACTTTAAATAATTTGGATTCTGAGTTGATGTTGAATATATTAGCAAGCAACCATGCTTGGTTTCTTCTCCTGGCAGGAAAAAAACATCTCAGAAAATACATTTAAATGATGAAAACTAATAACTGCGAATTGTTAAATTATCTTTAATACTTTTTTCACTTGTGGATATTGTTTATGATGCCTAAAAGAAAAAAACATGCATATATATATAAAATGTATGATTAGCGTTTGAATAATCACAATTAGCAAGATTATATCAAAGACACATACATTAAAGACAATAAACCTAAATAACACATCCAAAAAGAGCCAGGGGGATAAAACAAAAAGAAACAAACCCATTAAAGAGTTATTAAGGAGCTTAAGAAAAATAAGAAATATCACAATGAATCTTTTTTAGCATTTTTTTTTTTGGTACACACTAGTTTCCCTATATGCTAGCAGCACCTGTATAATCACAGGATTCACAGTGTCAGGCTACTTTCCTGCCATGTGTTGCGTGGGAAAACTATTGAGGAAGCCAATAAACTCTGTCTTTTTTTAGAAGGAGACTGTTCTCCACGCTGACTCACATACAGACTCACATGTTGTTAAAAAAGTGATATGCCGGGCACCGCGTTAGCCCTGCGCTAGCTAAACTCAGCGCCGGCTAAACTAGCCTTGTGATTAACCGGTACTGTGGTATCGACTGTTGACGGTACATGAGCTCATTATTTGGGAAAGCAACAACAGTTAACAAAATACAGGAAAAAATCCCCCCAAAACTTTCAATCGAAAATAAATCCCTTTAATTTACTTTGAATCCTAAATGAAATTCCATTTTACCTGTACTTTAGCCTGAGGCACAACTCCCCGGGTAGCACGCGCTGTGGGAACAACAAGATGGAGCAAACGCCTGGCCAATTGGAGGCGCCAGAAAACAATGTCATATTTGTGGGTATATTTCTAGAGTTACTTTTTTTTTTTTTAAATCCAGTTGAATAGGTTTGGGGTTTACCAACAGTTTTCTATGAGTATCAAACATTAAACCCCCTGGCCTATAGGCTTAACATGTTAGTATGTTAATCTGGTTGTTTGTTTCTTGGAGTTTGTGAGCAGAGTACGACAGCAATAGTAATGTGTTTGCTTAAACAGTGACCCCTTGCGTCAAAAGAGCCACTTCTCAAAAAAAATGATGCAAACTAACCCACTTCTTTGCAGACAAAAGGCTCTCGGAGTCGTTGTTAAGACTCATATTTGCGCCAAATAATAGCTTTATATTTCTTATTAATTAATCATCTGTTTTACTGTATTCTATTATCTGCGAGGGAGTAGACCTATACAACCTTCAAACGTTTTGGAACCAGATATTTTTTTCATAAATCAGACCAAGGAATAAACAGCTTCGCACAGTAATAATAATAGGCTACATTAACTGTAGACGTATCATAATTGGCTGGTATAATAAATACAAATTGCCCTGTTAATTTCCACATGGAACAAATTCATTTTCAGTAAGAATATTTGAATTGACAGTTTAAATAAATACTGAAAAATGCTCTGTTAATAGAATTTTTTCTCGTGTTTTAATTATTAATATGACAATACGATACCCTTTTGAATATAGAAACAGAGTGTAAGAAGGTAACACTTACACAGTGTAGGCTATTTAATAGTGTAATAAGTTGAAAATACACCCATGGTGTATTGTCAGGGTTTATATTCTGTTCTGTTGGTCACATATCTTTGACTAAATACTGGGTCAATTTATCCCTTCCCTAACACAGCTCCAGTCTTAAGGGCTGAGTGCTTTTTCCAATATTAAAAATAAAGTCTATCGAGTTATTCCACCTGATTCAACCCGGTTTCATTAACATTGAGTGTAAATTCTGAAATCAGTCAGGCAACTTGAAAGAATTGGATATTTAGGCTCAAATGTTTTTATTTACAGAACAGAATACCACATCATGGAAACGTAGACATCAGCAGTGTACACTGTGGGCAAATAATAAGTGTTTTATTATTTGAGAAATTACATAAATGGAAATAAACTAATTCAACATAAGACATTTAATGAGACAGTATCACTGCCAAAGCAATTGTTATTGCTGTTTATAGTTACATTGCATCATTGGATAGCACTAATGATGACAGCTTAATGTATCGTTTATTAATTTTCTTAAATCTAGAATGGCACGAGCAGCTATAGAATGAAGAGATTTGAGAAGCAAAACAAGACACAAATCTGCAGGTATAGGTAAATAAGTTAATATTGCTCATAATGTTCACCATTTAGTTTGAGTTAGGAAGACAGCTTTCAACCATAAAAAGCCAGTTCAAAGCAGGTTGAAAAGCAAAGGACTTACCGTAACAAAACAGATTGAGAAATGAAACAAAACATCCCCAACTGCATTGAAAAAGTCATTACACTGACTGTTGACCAAATGTTCCCAAAATGCTAACCTTCGTACCATACAAAGCATTGTGCTATAACGCTTTTCTAAAAGGACACCTAAGGAATCACAAGGTTTTTTTTGATAAAACTGTATAAAATAGTTTTTATAGTATCAATCTGAAAAAGAGTGGTGAGTGGCACATGAATACAAATCACTATATAATTACAACATTTACAAGTCAAAAAAATATGTCAGACGTAGACATAGAATGCACCTTCAGAAAACTATGTAAATCTATAGCACATCGTCTTGAAAAATGTCCTCAAAGGCACAGACAGAAGAAAAGGTGAACCATGCATAAAGAAACAAACACGTTTTTTCTTGTGCAAGGAAGCAAAACTTAGGTTTTGGAATAATTACATGATACAGCAGATTAAAATTGTCTCCCCTCCCCCAACAATGCCCTCTTCATTACAGTACCTAATACTGTACATGTGTGTTTCAACACATCTTGACCAATTACAGTGATTTCAAGTCAAAAAGCCTTTTTTAGCCTCACGGAAAGTGAAATATCCAGTTGTACATTCATATTTACAGTATTAGAGAGTTTCAGAGGGCACAAAAAACTATTTGCAACATGTAGGCTTTAATGAGATTGCTAATCCAGTTTTTGTGCCAAAAAGTGAGTCTCCTGTGCATGCTCACGTACAATATCTAGGGTGATTTCACTGAGCAAAGAGAGAGGATTCAGTAAACCATGTTACAATGGCTTCCAGTCACTTCAACATAAATCCACCCTGTACATTCATAGCTCACAATTCTGTTCAACATCATTGGGGTCTATTGCTAGCAACAATGAACCTATTCGCCAATGTGTTGCTAGCAAATAGCAGCCTCAGAAGTTCCAGTTTAAAGACACTCCTTGGTTGCAGCTTCTGCTCCTTAAAGTGACACTCGACTACTCATCTGAACAAACTAAGGGCCACTATTGGACTGATTGACTCTGCAAGTGCTGTTGCAAGGTTACTGGAAGACATGTTCTCAAAAATAAACAAATTCACCTGCAATGTACCATCACCAACTTTACTAAAACCCTCCTTTGCTTGCATACGTGGTCCATCATCTGTCGCGCACAACTTCTGTTTACCCTTGTAGCTAAAGGCGCTCTTATTCGTTTCTTTCTCTTTACACTTTTCTCAATCCTCTCTAAAAACGTGCCTATCCATGATTCATCGTCAACAAACACCTACATGTCAGAGGAGAAAAGATGGGCAGTTTACAGATCAGGCAATACTCTGGTCGGCCTTCATGCCTCTGAGACTCAGGTTTAGTCTGCTTCAATGTTCCAAAGAAATCATACCAAACTTTCTATCTGCGGATAATACAGCCAACATTACACCAGGATACAATACAACCCATATCAGGTTTTTTACATTGTTCCAGTTTTTATGTCAAGGTAACACAGTATGTCGAGTGTACTTCTTTCAGCGACTCTGTTAATCCTCAAAGCATGTTGAGCGCAGGATATTCCTGTTTTGTTGTATGAGATAAACGTTGTGACAGTATCTACAGTTCACAGCATAGACAGTGAATAAAAAAGAGCAGGACAGATCGATTAGAAGAGTCACAGTAGTATGACCTGCGGTCAGTTCAGCACTTAATCCCACTGTAGAATGTCCTTCCCTGCCATAAGCAGCAGGGGGCGATGTGTGTCTATTTATGTTCCAGTTTCTACGACTGGCTCTGGTTGTCTCTGTTGTCCTGTACAGATTCCTGCCTCAGGTTAAAGTTTCTGATCAAACAACTGGAATGATCTTCATTCGCCCGAGACCGATTCTCACTCCAGTTGAGTCACTGCTAGTCGCCCTTGATCTCCAGGATGGAGGGGTTGTGGTCCAGGATGGACAGAATGATTTTGTCCATGTACTGTCGCAGTCGAATGTTGATTTCTTCCTGCTCTTTCAAGGCTTCCATTAACTGTGGAAAGAGACGTACGTCATACACCTTTTCATTTCAGTTTGGCAAAAAGGTCAACCCTAATCGGACCTATTTATAGGCCTGATGACTCAAGAGCTTTTGTTTGGAACTATTGTGAGAGCTAAAAAAATGCTTTACTCACTTATATGGTACATATACAATTATGTTTATATTGCTACACAAGTTGTTATTAATGCTGCTATTTGTTATAAATGCTGCATGTTGCTTAAATAATTCCTTCAAAGGTGAATCCATTATCAATACAGTTGCTAATCCACTGCCTAGTTAACTATTCATTGATCAATCCACAATTTGTTGTAGCTCTAAAGCTGCTTTAATTACAGACTTCATTTGGCTCAGTGTCTTACAGTCTATGTGAGAAAGGACCACCATATTATGCACATAAATGCAAATCTAACATAATGTAATATCTATATCCCTGTCATGCTGTGATATGACCTACAAATACACTCCAACTAATGTATGGACGGCACCTGTAACATATTTCAGATTAATTAAATGAATAAACTTGGTAGTTTGCACAAGAGTAATGTTCATAATAAAATATGCATAGCTGGTCTGTATCTTGTTGTGATGTTACCTGATCTCTGGAGGCGTTTTCTATCTCAGCAGCTAGAGACTGGGCCTTGGTCTGTGTGGCGAACAGGGTCTTAGCTTCATACAGGCTGAGGCTGAGGATCTGACCGTTGAGCTCGTCGTTCTGCTCCCTCAGCTTCTGATTCTCCTAAAAACACAGTCGGGGAGGGAAGAAGAGGAGAAAGAGATATATAAGGAATTAGATAACAATCTCGACAACACAAGTGCATCGGTGGTCATAATACTTTTGAGGGATTGTCTCTACTCAAGCTTCACACCCATACAGTGCACTTATCTCATACAGCAGTAAACACAGCAATCTATTATGGCAACACCTACGGGACATAACATGGGTTACGCGTGTTACAGAACAAACTGCTCCCCTGCTTCGTCTGACGTGTTATGAAAGCTCCATGATTAAGTTGCCTGTGAATACTGACAAGAGGTCAGTTTGCTTTTCCCCTCTCTCTATCCTCCACCGTTAGTGAGGGGAATTGCAGAAACTGACCCCAATTCAGTTTGGGCAAGCTCAGTAGTGCTATTAGTGGTTAATCAGGAGGTCACAGACGCAGTTTTACCATGAGACCAGGACGGAGCCGAGCCCCAGACAACAGCAGGTGCTGGAATTCAGGGAGAAGAAAGTCCTGGGACACAAATGGCTGGACACACACATACAGACATTTAGAGAAGTGCACAGGCAAGCATAATATAGTGAGCTTCTCCCCGTGGACGTCACTGGGCTGTGACTCTCAAATTGGATAATTTATCCAACCACAGGCAATCTAATTGAATTGTTCTTAATCAAATACTTCAGGAAGTAGCTCAGGATACAAGTTGATATGTTGAGAGAGAAAAAAGAAGAATCTGCTGATAGAAGCTGGAAATAAAACCATTATCATCATTCCCCTTCATGCTTGCCTGCACCTAGTGTGACCAGTGTGGACTGAGGCCACAGGGGGACATGTATTTTACCATCTTAGTCCCTGATAAGATATAAACAGTGCAAATCAGCACTTCTAACTCACTTCCAGAACTGCTTCAAGGCTTGGAGGGTTTAGTAACTTTCAGATGGCCCTATGGAGCACCATTGCTAATGCATATCAATACAATTCATAAAAAATGAGTCAGACACAGGCTTCTCTACAACTTCAAATAGTATTATAACTTCTTCTGTCACTAGCCTCATCGGTGAGATCTGAAAAACACTCGTCTTCTCCCTGGTCTCTAAACTAATGTTCACTTTGCATCAGGTCTGTACACTTCGCAGGACTGGAAACAGTTACATGACATTTAAGTCTGGCAGGCAGATAATAGAGGCAAATGTCACTGTGCCTGGGAATACAGAAATGTAAGAGCAGAAGAAAATGATACAGATCACATGCAGTGGATATCAAACTGTGCTGAGGATGGGGTAAGCTCCATGACCAAACGATCAGTATGTCAAGGGTTGCGCTGCTGTTAAAGGGGCTTTTAAGGGAATACATGGAGCCAATGTTATTAACTGGTATGATAATATATTCTGCCTACACCCACTCTGTTTCAAAGTGGTCCATTAAGCGTAAAAAACAAAAGTGTGGCTTTGCTGTGGCTTTGGCAGTGCTGGAGATCTTCCTGTTGTGCAGGGTTAATACTAAGCTGTCTTTGGCTCTTTTTCTTGCTGTAACAAATGCACATTTCCCCTCTGTGGGACGAATAAAGATATTCTGACCCTGATTCTCCAGTAGCCAATCCGAATCACTGTGCAGGTATATTGGACAAAATGACAAGGCTCTAATTGAGTCATTGTGTGTGAATATGTTTTCTCTGAGATATTGCAGGGACAAGATAAACTTGTGTTGATCGTGTTTAAATTCCATACTCCTGACTTTGAGTCATTTGTAGCATAGTGTCAAGTTATAATAATAGTATTAAGAAAGAGAAATAAAATGAACATTTAGCCCGTGTCAAAGTGAGACACACAAAAAGACAAGAAAACAAGTATTTGGTTGAAATATTTAAATAAAAAACAACTGTGTGGTTTCACAGTAGTATGTTGAACATTCAACCTGTGACGGTTTCATTATGTAGCCTGCTTTTTAAATTAGCATCTCCGTGCATGTATTTAAAAAAATAAAGAATACTCTTAAGTGCATCAAACCGCAGCTGTACACCAGGCGCCATTTTGCTTCCCATCTTTAAAATCAATGTGAAAGTGCTTCATAATAATCTCTGCACACTCAGCGGATACAGTCCTCCCTGAGCTCACAATGCAAAACAAAGACGTTGGACAGTGTTCCATCAGTACCTGCTTCAGCCTCTTGACCTCGTGCTCCAGCTCCATCTCCCTGGTCCGGCTGTTGAAGTCTGCCAGCCCGGAGGAGGAGCTGCGGCTGCGGCCGGGCCTCTCTGCCTCCAGCTTGAAGAGCTGCAGGTTCTCCAGCTCCCGACGCAGGTCCTCTATGAGCTGCAGAGAGGACGGATGGAACATGTTATATAATGCCAGTGCAGTGTTTTGAAGGTGTAGGTGTAAGAGGCAGCATCATTGCATTGGGACATAGAAGAGTGAAAGCAGAACAAACAATCCACTGTTTCTGATTGGATCAAATAGTCCTTCCCACCTCCTGCATGGCTTCCTTTTCTTTCTGGAACTGCTGTCTGTTCTGTCTCAGTTTGTCCATCATTTTCCTGTAGAGGTCCATCTCGTCCTTCAGGCGCAGACTAGTGTCCTCCAGCTTGTCCGTCATCCTCTGCTTCTCCTGACGAAGGACAGATATGCACACACTTACCGTATGAAGTTTATTTTGTGTAAATGAGGTGTTATTCCAAATAAGACGAATATACTCACTTCTCAGACAGACATTCCTATTTGCAGTATGCAGTCATTCAAAATTCAAAATCACATAAAGAGAATTGCATACATCCACAATGATAGACCTTTGTATATACTATTAAGAAACAAAGGGTCAAAGGGTTTTAGTGTGCATTCATTTAAAGAAAGAATCCACAAACATTTATTTAAATATAGAGTTATTTTTCACATTTTTATGACATATTTGGTCACACATTCTTATTCTGTGAGCAACAGTTGACAACTACAGTATCTGCTTCTGTATCAATAACACAGATATTGTCTCAATTAGAGGTATGGCTCAGCAGCATCCAGTGGCACACCTCATCTTATTCATTAAAATGGCAGTTTCTTATTCTTTTTTCACCATTTACTAACTTATTGACAGTACCATGAAATCTTTGGGTGCAATATGTTGTTTAAACGTTTTCAGACTCATGTTGATGCCACTTGAACACTCTCTTAATATTCAGTACACCTTGGAATGTAAAATCGAAAACAGAACAGAACAAAGAAAATAAGAGTAAATATGGCTCACCTCATCCAGTTTTTCAGAATGCGATTTAAGCCGCGACATGTTAAGGGTCATCTCACTGTTCTCCTCCTCCACCTGCTTGACTCTGAGAAAACACAATGTCCTGCACATCAGTTTCCTGTTTATATAAGCTGAGTGTGTCTCTCAGTAGCTCCGGAGGCATCAAACTCAACCCAGGAGGAATCTGTGAGCTCTCTTCAGCTTACAGTTTTACATTCACAAGTCAACGTCCACATCCAGGGATTTAAGAGCCCCTGGATAATGGAAAGTTCTTGACATCTAAAAACCCCGATCTAAATCTTACTTCTGCATCAGATTATAAACGTCCTACTTTGAATACATTTGAATATAAATAAAATACACATACGTTTGTGTAGTTTGGGTTTGTGACTATCTGTGTTTCTGTGCTTCTCACCGGTTGGTCAGCAGCTCTATCTGTGTGTCCTTGTCTCTCTCCATCTTGCTGTAGGACTCTCGGTGTCGTCTCAGCTCCTCCCGCAGATTTTGTTCTCCTCGTGTCTCCTGATCTTTCAGCTGCTCCTCCAGCTCATTAACCCTGAGATGATGAGCACAACATTCAAACTACTAAATAGCTTGTTTTAAACAGTCAATACTAAAATACTTCTACATTGTTGAATTATGCAGACATGATTAGATGTTTGGGGATAAAAAGCAATTCTACAATAAGCAGTAACAGAGAATGATTTTTGTGATATGGTGCTGATCATTTATTTGTTCAAAAATGAACCAGGTGTTTTTGTGAATGACAGTTTTCTCTACCTGTGTACTAGCTGTGTGTTGTCCTGCTTCAGCTTGGACTTGATATCACCGTTCATCAGAATCTCATTCTCCAGCTCTGCCACCTTCTTTTCCAGAAAGCTGACCTAAAAGAAACCGAGGGGATTCACTTTCAAATTAGAAAACATCCCGTAAACTTGTAAAATTGTACAACTCCCAAGGTTTAAGCTTAAAGATAATAACCTTATTCCTTTAATTTTAAAGACAAAATCCTGACAGGGCTCATCTTTGTGCATTCTCTACTCGAGCTGTGCATCTACCAGGAACAACTTGTCACATAAAAAACGCTTAAGGTGAGATATATTAAAATATTTGAGTTTGGTTAGGTTTCAATAGTCACACAGAAACAGGAAGATTTCTTCTAACTTCCTACAAAAATTTGTGGGTAATTAAGAGTTTTTACTAGAAAGACCAAGGATCAATATATACTATGGATAAACAAAAGCGCACACACACACACTTCGCACCTTCTCATTGATGTCGATGTCGCAGGAGTCGATGCTGTCTCTGAAAAGGTCTTCAGTGCTGCCGTTACTGCTGCTCAAGTTGCTGTTGTGAAGCAGCTGCCTGCCAAACACACAGAGACACGAACATTAAGAATCTGCCCGTTATAGACCCAGGTGAGGACCAGCTGTGTGTGTGTGTGTGTGTGTGTGTGTGTGTGTGTGTGTGTGTGTGTGTGTGTGTGTGTGTGTGTGTGTGTGTGTGTGTGTGTATGTGTGTGTGTGTGTGTGTGAGATGTAATGAGCTCAGCTCTGCAGTGATTCTTCTGCAAGGTTGCATAGATGGTATACATCTATGAGGGCAGTGCCAAGCAGAGACACACACACACACACACACACACACACACACACACACACACACACACACACACACACACACACACAGAAACAACCACACACACACACACACACACACACACACACACACACACACACACACACACACACACACACACACACACACACAGCTGCCCTCTTTTGCTTCTGATGGAAATTACTTGCGAATAGCAAGCTTCTAATACATTACGGAGATTAGAAATATGGAGAGGAGACATGAATGATTGTTTACTCTAAAATATGGGGACCATTTTGTGGACTGACCAACCAACTGAGTGAGCTATAGAGCTGCTACTCGTAGCTAAAAAGAGGAAACAGATAGTAGAGGGATCAGAATAACAGATAAAGGGAGCGATAAAGTAGAAGAAGTAATCAGACCAGAGAGAGAGGACAGTAGAAGCAAGAGAGGGAGGGAGCAGAACCTCATATTGGAAACATAGATCAGGTCTGACAGGCCACTTTCACTCTGTCGCTGTAACTCAGTTACTGTGGGGGGAAACAGGACAAAACCCTGGATACAAAACACTTCACTCAGTACAGACTAGCAGGCCATGGAGAGGGATACTGTACATCGCTAAAGTTTTTTTTTTTCAAACTGCAAAAAATAAATATGTTTGCAGCACGTATGATTTCAGATCAGCGTTTTCTCTAAATAACCAGTAACTAATTAACTGGCTGTAAGAGGACAATGTTCTAGCAGCCGAGTGATAACTAATCTTGCTGTGTATGTGTGTGTGTGTCAAAAAAATTGAGCAAACATGTGCAGCAAAGGCTATATAATGCATAAACAAACAGAGTACAAGTGGGTGACCTTCCCAACACACACACACACACACACACACACACACACACACACACACACACACACACACACACACACACACACACACACACACAGAATTACCTTCCAAAAGCAGTGCTGGAGATCTTCCTGTTGGGGCTGTGAGGGGAAAAACAAAAGGACACACATTACAGTAAATTGTCACAGATATGTCTACAGTCACAATACACTGGAACTACTGATGGCAATTAAGATTTGGGCTATTGTGTGTGACAGACAGGCAGGAAAGAGAGAGAAAGAAACTCAGAAGGACATGTCAATCATAACACAATTGAACTGGTGGTTCAGTGAGAGAGGGTTTCTGCCAGCTCAGCAAATGTCTCAGGGTGACAAAAGCCCAAAGACTGTGTCTGTGTGAGTGGGGTTTCACATCGGATTAACACAAGTGAGCAAACATACTGTAGGGCCAGAATGTCTGCTGAAAACTGACATGATCACCAACCCCTGGACAAGGTTTATTTAAAACAGTAGAATCTACATTAAGGCAGCAGTAGTACAGTACAATAAATAGCTAGTTCTATAAAAATAATTGTGTTCAAATTCAGAAATGATCACTGTGGCATCCATGTGAAACAGCTTGGTACAATATTGAGAGTCTTCACCAGTAAATAACTGACCAGGTGTCCAAAAGGCAGATCCTCTTGGCAAAGTTTTACAGGTTCTATAATTCTTAGTTAGGAACTATTTCTCTGCTGCTAATGTTTCACTTAGATTCCTCTTTGAAAAAGTCTAAATGGCAGAGCAGAGTTACTGCTCCAAAAATCTATCTTTGAACTTCCATCTGCATTAAACACACTTATGAATTATTAAACATTTGTGATAATGTGCTCTAGCTTCAGTCTTTGATGCACTGGTGCTCTTATGTACAAAATATACACATTCAAAACATTTAACATTTGAAGTTCTTTCATTTTGTTTATAAACGATGTGCATTTTTACGTTGATGCTAGCCAAGGCACAC
>NW_011346291.1:0-15382 GCF_000735185.1 Notothenia coriiceps | reverse complement strand
TACTGTGAAACATGGGGGTGGAAACATCATGCTTTGGGGCTGTTTTTCTGCAAAGGGACCAGGACGACTGATCCGTGTAAAGGAAAGAATGAATGGGGCCATGTATCGTGAGATTTTGAGTGACAACCTCCTTCCATCAGCAAGGGCATTGAAGATGAAACGTGGCTGGGTCTTTCAGCATGACAATGATCCCAAACACACCGCCCGGGCAACGAAGGAGTGGCTTCGTAAGAAGCATTTCAAGGTCTTGGAGTGGCCTAGCCAGTCTCCAGATCTCAACCCCATAGAAAATCTTTGGAGGGAGTTGAAAGTCCGTGTTGCCCAGCGACAGCCCCAAAACATCACTGCTCTAGAGGAGATCTGCATGGAGGAATGGGCCAAAATACCAGCAACAGTGTGTGAAAACATTATGAAGACTTACAGAAAACGTTTGACCTCTGTCATTGCCAACAAAGGGTATATAACAAAGTATTGAGATGAACTTTTGTTATTGACCAAATACTTATTTTCCACCATAATTTGCAAATAAATTCTTTAAAAATCAGACAATGTGATTTTCTGGATTTTTTTTTCTCATTTTGTCTCTCATAGTTGAGGTATACCTAGGATGAAAATTACAGGCCTCTCATCTTTTTAAGTGGGAGAACTTGCACAATTGGTGGCTGACTAAATACTTTTTTGCCCCACTGTATATGTATGTGCAGTATACATCATAGAAACTGAAGTCAATTCAAAGTTTAGCTTTCATTGAAAACTAAAGGCCATTCTGGTAACGTCTTCATCAAATATTCTTTATGTAATGCAGTATATCTTTACATGATCAAAACAACAACATCTGTGCAATGATCCTGTGGGTTGAAGCAAAAGGCCATGGTTACAGTACTCTAGCATCAACGTAAAAATGCACATCGTTTATAAACAAAATGAAAGAACTTCAAATGTTAAATGTTTTGAATGTGTATATTTTGTACNATAGGTAAGCAGCTTGGTGTGAAGAAATCAACTGTGGGAGCAATTATTAGGAGCCCCAGATCGAGGGAGATTATCAGTGGTCTTGTATGTCTTCCATTTTCTAATAATTGCTCCCACAGTTGATTTCTTCACACCAAGCTGCTTACCTATTGCAGGTTTCAGTCTTCCCAGCCTGGTGCAGGTATACAATTTTGTTTCTGGTGTCCTTTGACAGCTCTTTGGTCTTGGCCATAGTGGAGTTTGGAGTGTGACTGTTTGAGGTTGTGGACAGGTGTCTTTTATACTGATAACGAGTTCAAACAGGTGCCATTAATACAGTTAACAAGTGGAGGACAGAGGAGGCTCTTAAAGAAGAAGTTACAGGTCTGTGAGAGCCAGAAATCTTGTTTGTTTGTAGGTGACCAAATACTTCAGACTGTGATTTTCTGGATTTCTTTTTCTCATTCTGTCTCTCATAGTTGAGGTATACCTAGGATGCAAATTACAGGCCTCTCATCTTTTTAAGTGGGAAAACTTGCACAATTGGTGGCTGACTAAATACTTTTTTGCCCCACTGTATGTTCCTTTTTCAAATCAAACTACAAACTTCCGAAGTTTATTACCCATGCTACCCTGAGGCCAATTGAGTTTAATGAATTGTATGTAAAGGAGCCAGACATGCCCAAATGTTTTAAATACCCTAACTGCTTACTGGCAATAGCTCCTTTCTCTGTCCATTCAGAATCTATTAAGTCTAAAATCAATCATTCTTGGAACGGATCTATACAGAGACATTTTCATATTTTAACCGTTCATATTCATCTTTCTTCATTAAAATCACCACCACCCTCCTCTTTCAGCCTGTGTCTACCTCGTGTGAGCTCACTCCATTCAAAGTCATTTATTCAATCAATTTACTCTCTCTTGGTCTTGCTCTTCCCACTCTTTAACTCTTTCTCTCTGCACATCTCTCCTTCGTAATTCATCATTAGGAGAGACATGTTGGATTATAGAGCCCTTTCTCTCTGGGGAGACACTCTGCACATTCAGCAGTGAGTAACAAGGGAAAAGGTGACTTCATTGTTACACTATTTACTTAAAACATGATTTTACAACATTCACTGCTCTTAAATAATAATAGCAATATTACATTTGATTTAAAAGCACCTCTCAAGTCATTGGATGGTATACAGATAAAGCAGTTAATACACATTAAAACAGTGCGTGTGCTTTTGAGTCATCAGGGAGCCAGTAAGCTATTAATTGTCACAATGGATTATGTTTCCAATAATAGATTAACTATTACAATGGCTGATGAGGTAAGCAGAGTACCAACCTGTCTTATATAAACACCAATTAGTGTTTATGACTGCATGAAGCGGGAAGGGACTCTTACTCAACCCTTATTATATTATACAAAGTAAGAGCCCACAGAGCAAACAGTGACCCCTCAACTTCACCAGTCCACTGTGATTGGACACTATTTACTTCTAATCCCTGTACCTCTACAACATACATTATAGCACTATGTTTAGCCAAATCCCAGCCGTTGTGTGAAATGCCACCATGGTGATGTCTCACTCTGATGTCGCAAGCCTAAAATGTTGTTTTATTTGAAATAACTTGAAAGTCTAAAGCTCAGTTTTAGTGACCCAAAGAGTCTTTTCGTTGTGGGAAAAAAGGCCAAAATGGATAATAAAATCCATCTTTCATAAAAAAGACTGTTTGTGTGGACTAGTCCATTTTTTGAACAAAGGTGGAAGGAAAAAACTGGACTCAGCGAATACATGCTAGAGATTTGATTTGACTTAACTGACTCGCAGTCAGAATAAAAGTGTGGTTGTCAGCAGGAAATGTTCACAACTGTGTAGAAAAAGCTCACAGAGACATATCATGGAAGCTCTACTAACAACCTTAGTGTGTAGATCTTGTGTAATACTGTGTGTGTGTTGTGTGTGTGTGTGTGTGTGTGTGTGTGTGTGTGTGTGTGTGTGTGTGTGTGTGTGTGTGTGTGTGTGTCTCCTACCTGTTAGACTTGAGGTTTTTGAGGCGAACCTCCAGGTCATTCAGCAGGTTGACCTTTTTGCTGCACTGAGAACAGTAGACATCCATGGTTTCACCGGTGTAATGCTGACGCACCTTACGAGGAGTCTGGCCGGCACTGAAACACGCACAGAGAGAAGTTTTATTTGCTGATACAGCCTTTTTCCAAATGTAACCAGCTTTACTTGCATATGCATGTCTGAATATACAACAAGTGAAAAGTGAGGCCTATGCAAAAACATGTGGCCGACGCCAAGGCACTAAGACAATTGATCTGGCTGTCCACTATATACTGTGTATCCACTGTATAAGAGAAATAACAACTACAACTAAATCAGACCATCTATGAGATGACAAACTATTTTCTGAATATTTGAATCCAGAAATATTACTTACATTCTCTTCTTAGATGATTGTGTTACAGTATGGAGGGAAGGTGCTGATTAAATCATGACAAAAAAAACCCTGAATTTACACACGCTGATTTTGTTATTGTTTCCGATATCTACCTCAAAATCCAATCATTTTATCACAGCGCATTGTATGTGCTTTGAAAGTCAACAAAGTAGAGGAATCCACATTTCAACCAAAAACATTCAAAATATTTGGTATAGGGCACTTTACCAACATTTGCGAGAGAACTTTGAACTCACATTGTACTGTAGTTATCCAAAATTATTTCCCATGCTGAGTTGTCTAATACTTCTTGTAAATCCAGGCCTAATTTTTTATTTAAATCTCCATGCCATGTGAGTGCTGTCTGCTTGGTATGCGTGGAAGGAACATGGAGCAGTATAGCCAGTCTATCAGCCGAGAGACTTAATCCCATTAAACTCGAGCTGTTGATGAATATTAATGTGGCCTTAAGGGTAAGAACTCCTAAACTACACTTCTACAGTCAAAACGCAGAATAATATGAGTCAGTTAATGGTTCTGCAGAGTCCATAATGTTTAACAGAGTTGTATCTACAGAAATGAATCAATGTCAAATAACCTGTAACATTTCATTTTAAGAAGATATCATTTTTTTTATGATGTACACAGAGGTGGTCATACCTTGGCACCTCTCCACATCATGAAGAAAAATGTCTCCCTCTAAAGTATCTCTCTTACCTGGAGGGAACAGATGAGCCGAGGTCTGAGTAGCCGTTGGTTCGAGTCTCGTCGTCCGGGCAGGGGCTGCTGGGAGTGTAGTCTGGTTCGTCCCCTTCCCCGTAGTCTTCAAACTGCTCTTCGTTCAGAGAAGCCGAGGATCGTGTTGATAAGTCGGAGGTCACTGAGGCGCTGGTTTGACCACCCCTACAAAGTACAGAATTAGTCAGTTAGCACTAGTCATAGAAAAAGAAAAGAAAATGCTACTGTGAACATAACAATCGGACCTTTATTGGAAAATAATAATATTATATTTGAGTCGCACACAGAATTTTAGAAAGCTGAATAAGAACCGACTTTTTCCACATGAATATTGGTCTCTTTCAAGATTCAAGGCTTTATTGCAGGGGTGGGAACCTTTTTCCTCTCAAGGGCCATTTACATTTTTTCAATATCCTCTGAGGGCCGTACAAATTATTGACCTCTGCTTAAAAATACTAAAATCACAGCCCATTCATTTCGCCTTTCTTTCATGCTATGCAAAGAAAAAGCAACCTCTTAATCCAGATATATTACCGTGCACGGTTGTGGCATGACCACCAAAACAGAAAGATATGGACACAAGATGTGTGCAAATGTATTTAGTTTCCTATCCATGTGGACATGATTTAAAGTGGACCTGTCATGCTATATTTGAATAATATAGTGTAGGACCATACCTATATAAGGCATATTTATACTTTTTATTTTTCAAAATACCAAACAGATCATGCATTTTAGCCATTCCTCATTTCGCTCAATTTAACACTGTCTTTTCATGGGCTGATTCTGTGAGAACAGCACCATCTACAGGCCTGGCATATGTACTACAGCGTCTCCAGCGCTTTCGAACGGCAATGGGCAATGTCCGTGGCTGTCTCCTCCTGATTGGTGGAGTTGGCCCAATAGCCGTAGCGCCACTTCTGTGACGTCAGAGAAGTGTTCAAATCTGGATCAGTCTGTATCAGATCCGTTGCAGCCCCTTTTTAAGAGATTTGGGTATGGAGGAAAATAGAGAGGGTTGTGTTTTCTGACACTTGGTGAGTTCCCTGGAACACCGGGGACACATACTCATGTATAAAAGAAGTACAAAAGTGCATTTTGCATGATAGGTCACCTTTAAGTGGGGGGGACCTAACCTCCTCTAGGGGGGTCCGGTGGCATGCTGCCTATGGAGTCTATTTTTATATAACATTACAAGATTATTTTTATTACATTATTTGCTTATTGTGCTCATTGTATGTGCTGTGACTTTGGAATAAATGGACCCAATCACCCCCCCCCCAAGTTTTGATGGGGTGGACAGGAACGAAGGGAAAAGTTACATGAGAAAGTGTTTAGCTTGCAATATTGAAAGNGGATATTTGAGTTTTCTTAAGCTGTATGCCATAATCAGCAATATTAAAATAATAAAAGGCTTGCAATATTTCAGTTGATTTGTAATGAATCCAGAATGTATGACATTTTTGTTTTTTTAATTGCATTACAGAAAATAAAGAACTTTATCACAATATTCTAATTTTCTGAGACAGTCCTGTATAACTTGCATCAAGAATTATCTTAACTTCATTTATAGTTATGGTTTTATTGGTTTATGGCTGTATTCTTTGCAGTGTTTTTTCTAGATAACAAAAATGTAAGTTTTGATTTATGAATGAAACTAAATTAGACACCCGTAGGAAACCCCCTCTGCTGATGGTCTGGCAAGTTCAAAGCCATCTTCTCCCTCTCCTTACATTCAGATCGATGGAGCCCTGAAATGCATCGTCATCCACATAATTCTCCGCTGTGCCAGAAGGGCAGATTAATGATTTGTTCAGCACTAAAGCAGTATCGACGCTCAGCACTCAGCGTAGAGTAAAGGGGGGGGGATCGAGAGTCTATCTTCTTAATGACAACACTGTTGTTGTCCAGCCTGATAAAGAGTTTGGGTCTTTGATGACCTACAAATTCAACACTAACCTCCATTGAATTGGCCTTTTAGTGAGTAATTAGTTCATGTCACTGCCTGTCACTCTCTAGGGGTCTGCATGTAAACTTTTAGTGTATACAACAGTTTACTAGCACTGTGAGCATGTAGACAACGTCAAGTATGTGGCAAAATATCAAGCCACTGAATAGGACTCATTTGACACATTTTGCCCATGCATTCAAGATTCAAAGGTTTTAATGTCATATGCACATAAGCTACAGTGTAGAAATGGCAATACAAATATTATGACCCGAGCCCCTCCAACTATCGACATATATAATAAAATACAAAAATACGAATAAAAAATAACGCAAGAAGTCTATATGCACATTCATAGACTATGATACAAGAACAGAATATAAAATTACAAATTGTACAGTAAGATGAAATTAAATACGGTTCATTACGGTGATAACTATTTAGATAAATAAGTAATAAGTAAATTGCAAGATGAAACTCCCGTATAAAGTCAGTTTCCTACGTACAACAACACAACACACCTGACTTCCTCAGTATTACCTTTACTTTGTGTTCCTCTGTGTATGTCCAAGGGGAATTTGCATCATGTATTTGCCTGCAGCTCACGTCAGAGGAAATAAGATTACCGGTACCAATGAATGCGAGCAGGACTTTGAGATAAACGTTTGTTGCCTCCCACTCACCTGTTTTGTTCCCAACCTTTTATACACTAACAGACAAACAGACTTCTACGACTCTATGTCTCAAGCAACAGAGTAATTGCAATTTTCTCCGCTCTACCATCTGTCTCATAATTTCCCTCCACCTCCACTTGACCAGTGACAACATCTCTCCCTGTTTGGTTTCCTGTAGAGAAGTGTCCTTGCTCTCTCTTTTTCTGTCCCTCTATCTATGTCTCCTCCATTTCTAATGCAGCTGCAGTGGATTTAAATAATAAATGTTTCCCTGACAGCCTGGCTGTGTGCCAGACTCTTCCTTACTCCGTCTCGTACATAACTATCCATGCTTTACAACTGTTGCACAACAACTGTACCTGGGACATCTGGGCTAACATTCTTTATGTCTACACTGAAGGAGTCTGACCCATATTTTTCCAAGGAAAGTGTACACTTTTTAAGTCCCTCATGACCTGTAATGCATCTGTCATGTGTGAGTAATTCAGTGATGATATAGGATGTGTAGAAGCTCGTCTTTTAACACAGCACCTGGACAGGGCACTGCTAGGTAGGTCAGTGAGACAGGAAGAGCATTCACACTAGTGCTGCATGATATATCGTGTCGTGATGATAATCGCGTAATGCGCATGTGCGATATTCACATCGCAAGACGTGCAATTTTTTATTTTATCTTTTTAGGACGTGCGATATTAAGTAGGCAAATGAACTCAAACACGTCATGTTACAATTATTTTGCTGCTTGCTACAAAAAGAAAACTTGCGCGGCTCTCATGTCAGGGGTACTTCAGTGAGTGACATGCAGGCTCTGCATGCACACCAATCGCATTCCTTCTTGATCAGATCACAGCAGGATAACCGAGAAAGCTCAGCTTGATGCTCTGATAACTTAAGATCCAGAAGTCTGTGACTAAAATCCTTCATCCGGTTAAATATCGTTAAAAAAATACCGATTGTATAGCGTTAAAGTTCAAGAAAGGATGGTTTGCGGACAAAAAAAACTGTCTTTTCTTCAATTCCTGTATTTTTTTCATATCGCAATATATATCGCAGGGGAAGAAAAATATCGCAATATCATGCAGCCCTAATTCACACACATTTATGGCTATAGTCGTTGTTAACGTGCACTCACTGTTTACAGATTCATACAGTTTTACCTAAAAACACTCATAGACTAAAATTTACCAAAACCACACGCAAAAATCTCTGGGAAAAGGGAGACATCCATTTTCTTTAGTTTTTTTCATCTCTACATGTTTTTCTTCTCTGACTTAGCCTCACCTGGGATAGTGGAAACAAAAGCAGGTCAGACCCCGCAGCAACAGACTCACACAGATCCTATTCATTTGAGTTACCCCAGCATGCACGATGAGGAGAGTAATATTATAAAGCTGTTCTGTTTTTACTCCTTTCTCTTTCTAATCCATTGCCATTAATGTCGATCAAAGCTCAATAGAGTGTAACTTATCTTTCAGTGATTAATCTTCTGTCATGCATTTGGACTTATTTTGTTATAGTCTATGATTTGGAACTGTTAGATGTCATCACGTTGATATTTGGTAAACATTTTAGCAACTATGAATGTATTTTAAAAATGCTATTGGTGTGTGAAATACTACCCTGCAAAACAAATTCACTGTAGTTTAAAATGGATGTTGTATAACACATGTGTACATTGTACTTCTGAAAGGCTTCCTTGTCTCATAGATTCATTCACCAGATGAAACCTGCTGATAACGGGGCTGATTTTGCCCAAAACAAACATTTAAGGTTGATTAAAGTCATACTTGGACCAAAGGGTGATGTGAAGGCGAGTCAGGCTTCAGGGCAGGGACGCTACAGTTAAAAGCACAGCAGATCTTAGCGTCGCTGGTTCAAAGCCATCAGCAAGTTTTCTGCTGTTTAGCAGGCCATCTATGTGTGCCTGGGGAATCAAGCTACTCCAAACTGGATCATGTTTTGGCAGTTACTGCCCCAGGCTGATCTGCAGAGCAGGCAGGTACAGAGGGAGGCCTACTGTAAACACACGTACCACAAACACACACACACACGCACTCCTCACTTCATGACCACAGTTTGACTTTTCTTATCAGATCAACTTAAAATGATGGGCAGAGTGCAAAGTATGATGTCACTGTCCATCAGCGCTTCTTTGCCTGAAACAACAGCTGTCACAAATGTTTTAATGTCCCGCCTAAATGATGACACATGTGCTTCTGTTCTCCCAAAATTGTTACTTTACTGTTTTTAAAAAGAAAATTGGAGTGTTCCTCTGAATAGAGAAAAAATAAAGCTCTTTAAAAACTTTAAACCGTGCTAGACAGCCCAAATTGGTATATTTCTTAGTTTAGCAAAGACACAATGTAGTTCAAGAGAATCAAGGCATTAATACCTTTATAGATATTTCATGAATATTATCACTTAAACTAGTAAATGTTGTTGAATTATACATATTCAACTTTTATTTTCTTTATTTGTTTGCATTGCATCTGTAGTTTTCCTGACTTTTTCCTCCCCTGTTAAGTGGGGTTTATTCATGTATTTTATTCTTCTACATTATGTAGACTAGCTAAACATAAAAAACCTCCTCTTCTCTCTTCCCCTGAGCCAGCTCAACAGGTCACTCTTTCCCGCTGGGTTTGCTTGTTCAGTTCTATGAATTGTTATGGTGGAGCACAGAGGGGCTGCTGCCTGTTTCCTTGCCTCTCGCTGTTTCTTTTTTCTGCTGCAGGGAAATAAGGAGAGTGGTCTAAGGAATCCTACAGAGATCTTTATCCTTGGTTTTATTCTCGGTGACTCAGCTGCAGACCCCATGTTGGCCCTTTGTAACAGTACAGACCCTCAGTTTATGATTTTAATGGCTACTTTTTAAATTTGGTTCTGCAAAGGCTTGAAGGTTTGCCTGTGTGTTGGGAGGGGTATGGGATAGGGATGTAAACAAACGTGAATAATAACGAAAAAAAGTGTTGCTATAATATTCTTAATTTACAAACCATCTCAAAGGTGTATGCAACATTTTCCAGAGGCAATTATAACCACATTTAATCTGGATTCGCAATAAGGCCCAACAAGATATTATGGCCCATTAGTTTGAATATTCATGTGTTTTAATAATAACAATACATTTAATTTATATAGCACATTTCAGGGTACTCAAAGTCATATTTTCTTTTTTTATAAGCTTTTAGGAGACATTTCTGATCAACTTTGCATTTATCTGGACTGCCTTATTTGATGTAATGACATACTTACTGTACCTACTTACATCAAATCCGGATGTTTTAGTAACATTTTGGTGTGGCTCATTCTGGTACAAATCGAGCTACATATATATATATATATTTCACAGACAAAGATACTAGCTTTGCATTACTCTCCTAGTGTGGGACTGGAAATGAGTTATTCATCCATGATCAGTGGAGCTTAAAGGATAAAAAGTCAGGGTTGTGTGTGTGTGTGTGTGTGTGTGTGTGTGTGTGTGTGTGTGTGTGTGTGTGTGTGTGTGTGTGTGTGTGTGTGTGTGTGTGTGTGAGAGAGAGCGCGACAGAGAGCAGTCTTAATCTTTGTTACTGAAATATTTTATTGGTATGTGATGTTGTATATTACCCACCTGACTGTCCTCAAGATACTCTGTTATCTCTCGGCCTCCACAGCTCTCGTCTAATTTCACTTTCAAACTGTGTTGCTAATTCCTTTGCATTCCTTCTCAGCTTTGTTCCTTATGCTCTCTTTTTCTTATCCTCACTTGTGTGCTTCTCTGCTATATTTATTCATCCTCAACACCTCCATGCATGCCTGTTTCCCTCCCTCTACACCTTTCTGTTACTCACTACCCAGCATGCACCTCACCCCCGTGCTCTCTCTTTGCCTGCCCTCGTCCTTCAGCTGTTCAGTCATGCTGGGATAAGTCCTTGTTCTCTGTTGCATTAGTCGAGATTTGAGCCGTTGAAGAGTGAAACTGATTGGAGCTTGAGCTGTGATCTTTGAGCTGTTGCCCTTTGACCTTTTCTAGCCCTCGAGACCTCCTGTGTGAACTTAAGACCATTCCCACAGTGAAGGAATTTACTAAATGGGAAATCCAATTTAACTCAGAATCCACAAGTGCTACTCACTATATTCCCAACCACCATGAATAGGGAATAGTATATTACAAGTTCAGGGACAGTTTTGATATTCAAAAGTAACACTTTTTATTTAGTGTGTATTCCTACAGGCGAGTTAGTGCCACTGAGTTAACTAATATTAAATAAATATATCTATTAAATAGTTTTGCCGTTATGTTTTTCTACTGTATTTCTTTGACATTTTGTTGAACCATAAGACGTCATGCTACATTTGCTGCTAGCAGTTCATGTTCACACTTATAACTAAGGAAATACAGACCATAACGAAAAGAAGCACCATTTTTTTTATTATCAGGATTTGTGTTTGTCTGTTTTGATAGAAAATGATGGTATTGACAACATGCTATTAGTTGAAAAAATCAATTGTGTTCGCAAGGTTTACACTAATAAGGATTTCGTCGACATCACGTGACCACAATAACAGCAATACTCAAACTCTCCCTATTTCTGCGGGTGAGTGTCTGTAAATCTGTGTGTAAACTTACTCTTTTTGCTTTTCTCCCCATCTTTTCTTCAGGGAGGTGCAGAGGAGCGGCTTTGTCCGGTCATCATGTGCACTCGGGCCTTTCCTGACCCCGTCCCAGAGTGCCAGTTATTCCCTGGAGAGGTGGAGGAGCCTGAGGAGGCAGAGGAGGGCAGGGAGAGGGAATCAGACAGAGACAGTGCAGTGGAGAGCACCCTGGGGTCTGACACCTCCGACGGGCCCATTAGACCTGGAGACAAGGGAGACATTCTGGGAGAACTCTTTTTGTCTGGGGTGAAGTAAGCTTTGTTCCACATTTCTTTACTACTACTCTAGTGTCTCACTGTCTCACTGTCTCTATATCTTACGTCAGACCCCAATGGATGATGATCCTTTTACTGGTGATGCAAACATAAGAGACATTTTACACAACACACTCTGTTGTATTTGTTCTATGTCCTATCTTCATGCTGCATTGTTGGAGGAGCCTTTGACTTAAGTTTTTCATTGCCATCACTGTAGCTACTGTGCACTTGACAATAAAGCAGGGGTGGGGAACCTCCGGCCCCCGGGCCGTATACGGACCGCGAGACCATTTGGTACAGCTCTCGAGGTAATTTATAAACACACGCAAAAAAGAAAAAACGTAAGACATCTAGACCGCAAAAAAATCAAACAATCGAGTGCCTGTTTTTCCTGGCCAAGGTCAGGGTCCTTGAACACAACACAAGCCTAACGTGTCATCACGTGGTATATGTCTCGTCTGTGTTGGGTTCAGAATTCCAGAAAAGAAAGACAACTTCTAAGTTGAACTATTTATTGTAAAGAGAGCAAAAGATATATTTTACTTGGCCAAGGACTCATCACGTCTTTGGGAATCACAGGCAGCAAAGCTGTAATCTGTAACCACCAAATCCGTCAAGAGCCTCGAACCTCGTGCGACAATACATTTTATTACACAAGGCGTTGCCCGTACATTTATGATTGGTCAAGACTAGCTGAAGAGATACCATGGTTTGGACTTGGTTCTCTTTGGTTGGTGCGCAGACTCAGATAGAGTGTCTTGGCAACAAGATCCTCCAATCAGCATTCGGCCGGCCTGTGGAAGTCCCTCCCTTCTCTGGCACCATCATACTAATTTGTTTTCTCTAACGTTTCTTCAGATATAGTGGGAAACCATAATGTTGCTTCCTAGCTTTGTTGGGGAGCGCGGCTCCCATACAAAGTGAAGGCCGGTGCGATGTGCTGTTCTGACTACCTCTTTGTGTTCTCTCAGTCTCTGCACTCGACCTTGCTACTTTCAATATTGCAAGCTAAACACTTTCTCATGTAACTTTTCCCTTCGTTCCTGTCCACCCCATCANAGACTAGCAGGACATTGCCAAAGGCATCAAGAGCTGCCAGCCGGCAAATTGTGCGGGACGTCCTCGTGACCGATGCCCGTGTGTTGGTTCCCACAGCACCAATTTGCCGGCTGGCAGCTCTTGATGCCTTTGGCAATGTCCTGCTAGTCTCATTCACCTGGCTGCAATTTTCTCGCTCACCCTTGGTATTCCCTCGTACAGGATGTTGTTGGTTAAATGTACACTCTTGCTGATGTTAAGTACTGCTCGCAACATTCTGGTGTAGCATCCGTCTAGAGACTTTTGCAGGGTTGGCCTCAGGGTCCAGCATTCACTGCCATAGAGGAGAACAGACTCTATCGTTGCATAGAAGAAGCTGAGTTTGATTTGACGTGGGAGGTTGGAGTTCCATACACTGGTCATGCCGTTCAGGGCCCTCCATGCAAGTGCCTTCCTCACTTTAAGATCTTGCTCGGTTGAGTTGACCCATGAGCCCAGGTACTTGAAGTCCTTGACTTCTTTAAGCACAGTGCCTTCTGTTGTTGTCAGAGGTGGATGTTCCGNCTTTCTTTTTACTTTCACCCCCCTACTTAAGCCAAAAACCTCAATCTCTACATTTCTCTTCTCACTACAGTTATCTCTCCTCACCTGACCTGTCCTGTAGCTTCTTAAATCACTAACTATCCCTCTGTGTGACAGAATATGCCGCTGTGATCAAGAAATGATCAAGACACATGCACACACTGGGTTGGCATTCACCAGGGAGCTGTAAGCCCAGCATGGAGACTCCTTTGAGACAACTACACAGAAATACGTACTGGCTGTGATTAGACAGTGCCACAGGCTTCTGAGAGTCTACATGTCTCGGTGTGTGTGTGTGTGTGTGTGTGTGTGTGTGTGTGTGTGTGTGTGTGTGTGTGTGTGTGTGTGTGTGTGTGTGTGTGTGTGTGTGTGTGTGTGTGTGTGTGTTGAAATGGTGCCTTTGTATGTGAATCAGAAGCCTGTATCTTTGTGGTTTTGTGTTAGCCCTTTGCTAACTTTTTCCGGAGGGAAACTGGGCCACCTTTAATAAGCCTCTACTCACATAGAACAAATAGCTCCAGCATGAGCAATTATACAGGAACACCAGCTCAAACCCCCACAGCCTGGCTCTGCGCCACCTCAGGCCAGCCATGTGTGACTTTTCTCAGCTGTGTGTGTGTGTGTGTGTGTGTGTGTGTGTGTGTGTGTGTGTGCGCGTGCGCGCGTGTGCCACAACCTAACACGATTCGAGGAAACCTAGGTAAAACTTAACTTTCTTTAAAGGTCCATTATTGAATGTGTGTGTTTTATTAGCAAAGGATCTGTGTGATGGAAGTAAAGACAAATGTCAGAGATGAAAATAATCGCATTTAAAAACTGAATTTACTATTGTCGATAGACCGTCAAAAAAGAAATAAGGAACCACCGCTTTATTCGAAATATCGTCCCTTATATATTTTATAAGACACATTTAAAAGAAAAGTCCACATTACATTGAGCCTTATTTTTAATGCAGGCTAGTAGTAGTTAGGTCTATTAACTGTTTAAGAAAAAGCTAAACATGTGTTTTTATTGTATTGCATTCATGTTTACAATCTTACTGAAACATGCATCCAGTCAAATAAGTCGATCTGATTTATATATCCTTGCGGTTTTACTATCTGTACAGCCTACAACACCCTCAATCATTAAACCCAGAGCATAGATTAGATCTGGACAACGACCTTCTCCTTATCAAGAAAAAATAACAGTCTTTTTTCGGGGGGCTCTTATTATGACTTGTTCTGTATTCTTCTGATTGCTCTGTAAGCTTCTGGTGTCCCTTTTTTTTTTGCACTTGTCAAATCAGATTTTCCTCTGTGAGTCCCTGAATACAGCACACCAGAAACGGACCTATTCAAGCTTCCTAATGCTCTTACAAGGTTCACATATGTTGAAAGCTGACATGAATCATCCTTTTAATGGAAGCATAAAAATGGATTTATAAATACCACACCTCTGCTTTTCTCCATTAAAGGAACCTTTCCTTCTCTACTTTTTCTAATGCATGTGGTATTTTGAAACTCCCCTCAAAGGAAAATGCCTTGAAAACAAAACATAACATTCAAAGCCGGCACATTGTATGCTTAAGCAGCTGGCGATAATAATGCTGCATTGAGTCACTAATGGATTTTCAGAATGGCTCTTGTCAGCCAAGAAGCAGCTTGACCCCTCTTTCGTTGTGCTTTTTATCATCAGAGGAAGGAAACAGCGGAAGGGCCTCCTGGATCTTTTCACATTTCCACAGTCTGAATATACTTTATAAAAATTATTGCACAAAGATCTTTTCTGATCTTTAAGTTGTCCTGGCACAGTTCTGCCTGTTTATAAATCCAACTCATTGTGATCATTTTGACGGCTGCAGCAGGTGTTTGCTCGACAAATTAGTATTTTATTCCTGTTTAGAGAGGGGGCTCTTATATTTTTTATATATTAAAGGGGACCTATCATGCAAAATGCACTTTTTTTGACTTTTGTTGTACGTCTTTTATACATGAATATGTGTCCCCGGTGTGTCAGGGAATTCACCAAGTGTCAGAAAACACAACCTTCTCTCTTTTCCTCCATACCCAAATCTCTAAAAACCGTGCTGCAACGGAGCTGATTATTATTTGAATTGTTCTGACGTCAGAAAAGGGGTG